>NW_025778398.1:0-74888 GCF_021130785.1 Homalodisca vitripennis | reverse complement strand
TTCAATCTGTCAAGCACAGCCTTCTCTGTGGGATATCCTATATTGTACAAAATTTATTTTTTTCATTAAAGGGTAGATAAAAAACGTTTTTCCCCAAACGGTATTTAAATTTCCCTTAACATAACAAAATATTTTACTTGCACTTAAAAAATTTCTGAAAAGCATTTAAAATGGCAGTGGTATAAAGTACTTACACATTTAAACACGTGTTTAAATTATAGATTTCTTGAATGAGATTGAACCGTTTTTTTATAGTTTAGCCCTACAATACGCACAAACGTTAAATGTTACGCACGAGATATAACACTTTAAAATATTAGAGAAATGCTAGCTTAGAGATGTTTTCAATAATGCGCTCTTTTTTACTTGGATTATATACATGCGGCAATATCCTGTCGCAACTGATAATTTGTTTTCCTTGTATCAACATAAATTATCTAATTCAAAATATTTAACTATATATTTTACCAAGAGAACGATATTTTAAGTCGTTACATTTTTATTTTAATGTAAAGGTCTTACATTATGCATCATTTAATATCCTCGAAATTAATGAGATGGCACAAATCATACAGTGCATTTGAAGAAGTAGTTAAATTATAAAATTATTTAGACATCCTTACAAAGATAACGTTCTATAGCAAATTTTGACCGGGAAGCTATGGAAATGAAAGGGATAAAAATAAATAATTACATCTTAAATCTCCGAATGAATTTTGTTTGGATTTTAACTCCGAGTTTATGCTTTCATATCTGTCAAGCACAGCCTTCTCTGTGGGATATCCTATATTGTACGAAATTATCTTTTCATTAAATGTAGATAAAAAACGTTATTCCAAACTGTACTTAATTCATAACAGTAACAATATATTTTACTTGCACTTAAATATTTCTGAAAAGCATTTAAAATGGCAGTGGTATAAAGTATCTTACACACTTATACACGTGTTTTGAATTATAGATTTTCTTGAATGAGATTGAACCATGTTTTTTTATAGTTTAGTCTACAATACGCACAAACGTTATCTCAGCGGTGGGGTAGGTAAATTAGTAACTAGTTGAGTTTCAGGCTGCAGTCCGAGTTCTGAGAACTGTAATCATGATCACCGCAGCTGCTACAGTAATAATCACTAGTGTTTGAGTTTATGCGGGTTCTGTAGTCGCTGCTTCTAATGCTACTATTAACACCCGCCACAGAGGTACAGTTACTGGGAACCGAAAAATTGCTGTAAATTCATAGGTGATTTATATATATATATATATATATATATATATATATATATATATATATATATATATATATATAACCATATATATATATACCCATTAAAAAATGTGTGTCATAAAAGAAATTGTTTATATTCCGTGTACTAATATTGTTTTAAAATTAACATCTTAAATTTAAAAAAAAAACGTTATAAGTTATTTTATTTATTATTTTTCTTGAATTTTATATATTTGCTATGCAGGCAGCGGGTTTCTCAAAGAAAAACCCCTAAACTTCGCCTCTTAAGAAGAGCTAGATAGCTACACCATATTAATATCAATAGTTAATATTTATGTGGTGTTATGCAGTAATGAATGGTTTTATGATACCTCAATAAATGCATTTAATTGATAAACTAAATTTAGGTGTCTCTAGATTAGATAGCAAATATAATTAATTTATAATAGCTATTAAAAGTGTACGCCTTTTTCCGTAGTCATGAATGGGTTGTTCAAGTATAACAACACGTCCTATAAACATATCGCAGAGTCAAAACTAAAAGTACCAAGTTCCTTTCATGTTGAGTGCACAAAAAGAATTGAAAGTTGTTCCATAAAAGATTAACAACGCTTAAAACCGTTACAATACAAATCGTCGGATTACAGACGGGAAAGTGAAAGTTTTAGATTGTTCCGGACAATATTTGTGGCACAAGGAAACTGAGAGAACTCAGATTCTTTCTGTTATTACAACACGTATTCAGCTTTTAAAGTATGTTACATTGTACGGAATTCATAGCTTTGAAATACCAGTTAATTTTCTACTTATTTGAAGTAAATAAATCTGAAATCAGAATTACTAATACAGCTTAATTTAGAATTAGAAATTTAGAAAACTTTTTAAACGTAAAAAAAATCTTGTATTTTGTAGTCACATGTAGATAGAAGTTATGTTTTAAATTTTACAAGATTTTGGAGAAAGAATGGTCAGAGTAAGGTTAGAAACTTTACGAAACTCGATAAGTTAAAAACGTAATACAGTTTACCTCGAAGACTAATAAAGAAACAGAATTATATGATTGTATTTTATTTTATTTATTATTTTTCTTAAATTTTATATATTTGCTATGCAGGCAGTGGGTTTCTCAAATAATAACCCCCAAACTTATATATATATATATATATATATATATATATATATATATTCTTGAAAATTAATTTCCTGTTTAACGTAGAAGATAGTATTACTATTTGAGAGCAATGGGGTCTAGTCACCATAGCAACATATACGTGAGCTAAATCTCATTCTAAAGAGTAATGATTATGAAACATTGTGTTTAATTAGCCCAATACTGTTAAACCAATTTTTGGCATTCATTTACAATTAAAAAAGTTAGGGCGAACATAATAGTACATTGTGCTGACGTAAGTAGTCAACAGGCGTTGTTAGAACTAAAAAATATATAATTAAGACTGTGGACCGCTATTTAATCCATATTAGCTAAAAGGGTGAAAGGCTAATATCGTCCGTAACTAATTATTAAGGTACACCAGTGTAAGTGTAACTTAATATAGTAAAATCTAACCACCACCTTACACCGGGGACGTATAGATCACTTCAGGTTGTCCTGGTGGTTCAGTGCGATACCATTTCGTTTTGTAGATAGATTAACAGTCGTATACTTATTGATGTATTACAAACCATGAAATGTTAGTTATAGAATTATAATCATTACTAGCTACTAAATTTAGCTAAGAAATCGACAGTTTAGACTTATTGAAGTCTGTTTTTATATTTCAACATGTAATGATGTATTAATAACGTACGTCCTTTTCATTAGATGTTATTTAAAATATGTTTTCGAAATGGTAGAAAAAAATCCTTGTGTGTAGAGTACACATTTTGATTCAATGTAGCTGCGCAAATATGATCGAGCTATTTTTATAAGAATAGAAACTAACAATAATAAGTCAAACATACCAATAAAGTATCATTGTTCTAAGAAACAATAATAGTTCAACGATATTTCTCCCGCTACAACAAACCACATTAAAATTTAGACTGACGTGTTGAAGAAACACTAACTCTGGAACTTTGGAACTGTTTAGTGGCGCACATTCTGATAAGAGAGGTCCCAGAAGGGGTTTTAACAACTAATTTGTAGATTATAATTTCTGTTTTATTACCCTTTAGTGTGAGTCAAATCACAATCACAGTAGGTTAGTTGAAATAAGATACAGTGCAATAATGTATGTTTCAGTAGTCAGATGGAATTGGTTTATACTTCCTTTCTCTTTTTTCTTTGAAGCCTCTTGTGTAGCTTTTTCTGCGGTGAGTCGCATGTTGAGCTTCTCGGTGAAGTAACCAACACTAATCCCCCATCATGTTGATGTTCCAGCGGCCCTGGTAGCGTTTTTTTCTATCAATTTAACATCTTGGTGAAAACGCTCACCCTGCTCCTCACTTACATCTTCCAAATCTTTCGGGAAGTAATCACGATGACTGTTCAAAAAGTGAACTTTCAGGCTCATTAAACATCTTCCTAATCTTTTAACCTTCTTTAACATAGTAGCTTCAATAGTACCATATTCTGAGGTTTTTTGCATTTCCTAAGAATTTTATAACAACTTGCTTGAATGATATCCATGCTTATTTCTCATTTATCGTCATTGTGGTTTCAAAGGTAACATGGAACATCATTTTTCGTCGGGTCCTACGAAGGCGCCTTCTTTAATTTTAGCTTCTGAAAGATTTGGAGATTTTTGGCAGAGATACTTCAAACAAGGTCCATCTTTAGGCAATGCTTTTACAAACTGTTTCATGAGGCCTAACTTTATATGTAGAGGCGGTAAGAGAATGTTTTTAGAATATACAGGATTGTTGCGGAGAATGTTCTTCTCGCCAGTTTTTAAAGACTTACTCACAGGCCAGTTCTTTTTGCACCAATGACGATCCCTAGCTCTACTGTCCCATTCACACAAGAAACATGGGAATTTAGTACAACCACCTTGATGACCAAGAAGCATGTAAGTTACTTTGAAATCGCCACATATCATCCAACTATGAGCAGAATAGCCAATTTTATTCAACACTATTTCTAGGTTTTCATAGCCCTCCTTCATATGTACAGAATGGCCAACAGGTATAGATGCATAAGTGTTACCATTGTGTAGCAAAACAGCTTTCAAACTAGTTTTGGATAAATCAATAAACAGCCTCCAGTTTTCTTTTTTGTATTCAACATCAAACTCGTTCATCAGACCTGGAATATCTGAGCAGTACACTAAATCACTTTCTTCATCAAAAAAATGTTGAAAACTGCTTCTCTCTCTTCCTATACACATATATGCTGGTTCTAACTGCAAGTTCTTTTCTTTTAGTCTAGAACCAAGCAATTTAGCTTTCTCTTTTGTTAACCCAAGATCCCTAACCAAGTCGCTAAGCTCGATCTGCGTAAACAGTTTAGGCTCTATATTTCCTGTAGTACAATGGAACTCTTCATCATCTTGCTCATCTAGCTCTGACTGTACATAAGACAACGTTTCAGTTTGAACATAATTCATACCATCTGCAGGTTCTGAGACCAGAAAATCTACACTGTGCCCTACTGGTCGGATGGCGGACATTAGTTTAGGGCAGTTTATTACCTTCTTTTTATTCGAGTTATGGCCAGTAATATCAATGCTGCAAAAGTAGCAATCATCAGTGTGATTTCTAGGTTCCCCTCCATATCATAGGAACAGCAAAAGTTAAACGCTTTCTTGTCCTTTTTTGACCATTTTCTAAGATCCTTAAAACAAACATAACATACCTTATGCGGAGCCCAAGTTTTATCCTGATCACCAAGTTTAATTCCTAAATATGAGAAATAAACCTTTTTCACAAATTCTGTAATGTTTCTTTGGTGTTTTTAATAACAAACTCACCACAAATGTAACAAAAATTGTCAGCAGAGTTTTTACAACCACGATTAGACATTTTATTGAGCAAATGTACTGAAATCCAGAAAGTGAGGTTAGGTTGGCAGTAAACAAAAACATCAGATGAGAACAGAAAAATATAATCCCCCTTTTTCTGGACAGTAAATGTGTTTCAGCAGTGCTGCAAACTCTTCTACAGCCAGTAAAAATATTTTAAAATTACATTTGAACTATATAAAAACTGATAAATTCTTTAAAAAAATAACAAAATTGAATAGATTTATGTGCAAATGTGAAATAATGGTAGGTAATAGAGCTTAATAAGTGTTATATTTGGGTTTAGCACCCTAAAAAATATAAGAATAAGATGTTTAAAAAAAAGCATTTTAATCGTTGGCCTGTGTATGTTTCACAAATGCTCCCAAGTGTTAAACACATCTATCTCAATGAATACCCATGTATACCAATTATGGTTACATCATCGATGTATAAAATACAACCATGATACAATACATGATAAAATATATGATTGGTTACATTCATAGTTTACAGCGTCACGTACATATAATAAAATATAATATTATAATTTTTAAAAACAAAACCTTCACCTAATGTCCTTCTAAGTAAAACATTTACCAGTGTTTTGTAGTTCAACAAATAAGTTTTAAAACTAAGTTATATAGTGGTTTTAAATCTATTTTCAATTCAATATCGATTGAAAATATTCCACTATGATGAGCGGGTCTGGTTCGATTACTCCCCCAACGACCCAAACATTAGTTTAGTTATAAATAAGAGTGTCGTTGGCCCAACGATCAGTGGTGTAATCGGGCCGATTTGTTTCATAAAGTAAAACATAACTAAAATGGGTCGTTGGCCCAACGAACCTTATTTACAATTTAAACAGTAAATTTACAATCAAGGTTCGTTGGGCCAACGACCCTATTGCAGTAACAAGTTAAATTGTAGAATGCAGGTTCGATTACACCACTGTTCGTTGGGTCAACGACCCGTTTTATAATTTATAGAGGTTCGATTGGTCCACTGGGTCGTTGGGCCAACGACCCGATCAAATAAAACATTGCATTTCAAATGAAAAGGGTCGATTACTCCACTGACCCATTAGTCCACTATGGTCAAGGGCAGGCGGCACGCAGCCGCTCCTCCTATACTGTAGTAGTTATATCTTCATTATGAGCGTGAATACATTTGACGAAAATATATATATATATATATATATATATATATATATATATATAAAACTATAAATATTATTATAAATTGCATATTAATTAAATGCAGGTATGAGGTAACTTGTAGGCCTACATTATTATTTTTTTGTCGGTAAAGAGTTAAACTACTTTGGTTAATATAAACGTAATATATATTTTTCCCCATTTTCTTTACGTCATTGACGTGACTAATATATATGCGTTTAATATATATGACCAAACACTCAAATAAATGACAAATTTTTATTTTTGTGAGGCCTTTCGTGCTCAACGAACACATCGTCGGACCCACATAACTGAACACCTTCTGTGTTCATTGAGCACGAAAGGCCTCACAAAAATAAAAATTTGTCATTTATTGGAGTGTTTGATGATGTATTAAGCATTTAGTTTCCAATAAGAAGAAGATGGTAAAATGTATATATGTATAAACGGCAAAAGCGTGATTTAATCTTTGTTGAAACTACATTAGTATCGTTTTTGATCATATACATATTATACATGTACAAGTAAAAGAACTGGCCAATTCTCTTCAAAAAGCCATTGTATAATGTTCTGAAGCATTTAAACATTTTCGTGTATCTGATACATTTCTTCAGATGGATATGAACTACATTTACAGTATGTATTAAAGAAAACTATCAATCATTAAAACTTAATTGAGAATATGTTGCCAACTTTAAAATATAGGCGTCTGAAGAAGTAATGTTGATTGTTAATGGGATGTGAGAGAAGGCATTACATTCTCTTATATGAGGTACTCTATATGAGGTAATCTATAACCGTAATGCAGCTGTTAGACTCTTAGTTATAAGTAGAATAGTGCTATTGTTTATGCTCTTCCTGTATTTGGGGGAAGATTGACCCTTGAGGGTGCGGTCCTGATTGATAGGTTACAGAACTCTGCTGTAAGATTTGTGTACGGCCTGAGAAAATATGATCACGTTAGCCAGTATCGCCGAACAGCAAGGATCCTCCCGATAAAGTACATTTTCAAACTCCAGGTGGCTTGCCTTGTTCACAAGGTGTTGCTGACGAGAAAAACCCTCTTACCTCAGGGGGATGCTACAGACCCGGGCTAAGATTAGGGACTGTCACACTCGGCAGGACGCCATGCTGGAGGTGCCCAGGGTCAGGCTGGAGATGGGGAGGAATGGATTTCAATACTTTGGCCCCCAGATATACAACAGTGTCCCTCACAGTCTAAAGGCTTATGGATATTCCTCGTTTAAGGACAATCTGAGACTGGCTTTGGAGGAGGAGTGTTTCACCTCTAAATAGCTGTGTAATGTATTAGATTAGCTGTTTAAGTTAGGTTAGATTAGATTAGTTGAATTTTATATTTCTCGGATGATGATATAGATTTGTATGTGCCTTGATTTAAAATGTATGACTTCAGTTATTTTGAAAAACAACAATGTAATGTTGAAAATCGCTGCAAATAAAGACGTTATTATTATTATTATTATTATTATTATTATTATTATTATTTGTGGTAATATATTAGAAATACAATGTTATTAGTGATGTCGCTAAAATAATTCAAGTTTCACATGCAACTAACCACAACTAGAGCTTAAATTTCCCGTAAGTTCAAGATTATTCTTTTGATGGTGTCCTCCTGTTTCTTTCAAAGTTGAAACATACAATCTTGAATTGATGTCTCCGTGAAAAACCGTGTTATAATTATTAATAATTTTAATCTGAAGTAAAAGTTTTCTTTGGCGTCTTCATTGTAGCTTTATACGCTGTGATGGCTGATGTGAAGAGTGACAACTGTCGACCGTAACATTAAATCGCAGTCAACGAGTTTTTTTTACATGATTTTATTCAGTTTTCATTGAGCCTGGTGGTTTTCTCTTACGGTTAATTTACATAATAAAATATAGTAAACGGATTAGTTCTTCGGTTTACACGGCCGGTGTCATAACCAACTATTTCGGCCTAACCGTGGAAAGCTATCCTCAGTCACAATATTGTTCCGGTTTAAGATCTGTTGTTTAAGATAGTTCTCCACATAAAAACCGATACCTTGTAAGAATTTAATTGGGTAAGCAGAGTTTCGACGTGGTATGAACTGCACAACTTAGATGTTATCAAATCATGTAGCTCGTCTTTTAGTATTTAAGGTTATTATAATTATATTAACAACTACCGAGAAGTGTTCTATGGCATTTTTAAAACCCTCAAATTTGTGTATATTATTTACTTTTACTGTATATTATTGTCCAGTATGACTTAGATAGTGAAGCAGTGGGCCTGTACAGAAGGAGAAACAATCGTGCCCATTAAGCAAACTAGGCGGCCACCGAGAAAGGCAGGTTTTTGAGGGGCGGTTAAAAGGAGAAAAATTAAAAGAATGTGTATAAATTACTTTACTGAAACCGAGCCAAAAATACATAAAACAGGCTCGTGTCACTTTAAAACTCAACCTTTATCATATCAAACATTACTTAGAGTGTCAGCGTAAACCTTAGGTAAATTGACTATAATACAAGAAACCTTTGTAGTTACCCTCTATGTAAAAGTGAAGACAGCATCAGTGTTAAGGGCCCCATACACCTGCGAGTCTGGCTCGCGAGCCTGGCTTGCCGAGCCAAGCTAGCGAGCCGGACCCGCTGATTATTCACCATACACCTACGTATCTTGCTCGCCCAGTTGCAAACATGAGTTTTTCGAAGAAGGTTGCAGCTGCGGTCATAGTGTTAGATGAGCTAGGTGTATTGTATGAGCTATGTAAGAAGAAACGGAAGAAAAGGGTAATGTGGTCAATGAATTGGTTACTAAATAGAAAGAGAGTCACATGAATTTATTGAATTTTGCTAGGAATGATAGATAGTCGCCAAGACTATCAGAACTATTTAAGGATGTCAGCTGAAAGTTTTAACATGTTATTGGACAAGGTTAAACCGCTTATAACAAAAAAAGACACTATACTGCGAGACGCTATATCACCAGAGGAACGCCTCACTGCTACTCTCAGTTTTCTGGCTACCGGACGGTCTACATAATAAATGCTTTCGGCAAATTTCGATACTCTTCAATAAATGTTGTTAAAAATTCAGGGCTCATAAATAACTTGGATTCAGCCATGTTAACTCAAAACAAACAAAACACCTTTGGCGGAACGAGTGGTGCGTAACGTTTGGCCTACAGTAGTAAAAACGGAATGAACAGATTTTTCGGTGGTGGGGGCACGAGTCCGATCCGTAATGCGCCATACACTGGCGAACACACTAGTAGCTGCTCTATTTTTAACATGGAGCAAAAATTGAATGGAAAATAGGCACTTGACTTGTCTCAAACTTTATTTGTTAATCTTTTATTCCACAAACCGACTTTATAGTAAAACGCCTGAGGGTTTTGACCTCGAATTACAACTACAGTGAATGCATGTATATGGTCGATGTGGTATTTTGTTTTTCAGACTATAAATTGCAATGTTTATCAAATTCTTAATCTAGGTTTTTTATTGTTTAAACAAAGTACTATAAAAATTAATCTTTGAGCATCTAGTTTTGCTTTAAATGGTATTTTTTCGTATTATATGTGAAATTTCACCTAAATAGATGTATAGAAACATCTATTAAGAACATTACTCTTCTTGTTGTGTGTTTTTGTTTATATGTAGGGTTGTCGGGCTCTTGAAATGTAGTAAAACGTGGAGGGGAGAGCGGAGCTGCAGGTGCAAAGTACAGTGGAAATATATAATATTAAAAATAATATATATGTAGCCTTATTTTCACATATTTCAGTGCCTAGCAACGAGGATTGTTATTACTAGGACAGTTTGTCTAAATTGTAAGATTTTGAACAGTATATCAATTTATACTCACATCTCGTTACCATGTACTGTATATACAAGTTTTGTTATTTAATAGGAATCAACTCAACCTTTTCCTACATTGGTGACCTCGACGTGGTCTAAACACGTAACCTTCTGATCTGGAAAAGGTTAGGTTGATGCCTACTATATTTAATATATTATAATAATATTATTATTAAAATATTATTATAATACTTGTATACAGGTTAACGAGATGTGTATTTATTGAGTATGATTGATAGATTGTTCAAAATATTACAAAGTAAACTGTCTTTATAATAACAACGACCCTCGTTACGGGGCACCGAACCATGTGGAACTATTGTCACATACATATATAATATCATAAGCCTATTTCTTATTTCAAGTATAGTAAATCCCTCTAACTAAATCCATATTCGAACAATACTGCTGGACGGTGTTCTGATCCTCAGATTTTAACCAACATTGACATGGCCCAAATGTTGAACTACAGATACGAAGTTCTAGGGCCAACTCCACATTTCTTTATGACAATTATAGAGGATTTAGGGACCCATGGATTTTAACCAAAATTGACATGGTGATTCCTTGGGATAAATGACGATAATTATTTAATTCCCTTTCCCTTGAAGATAAGGGGCGTAGTTCAAGATCATAAATATTTTTCGGATAACTTCCTCTGCATGTCAATGGGACTGGGTGCATAAATGTTTTTGAGAATTAACTCAATTATTGACTTTAAATTTTGCTTGAATCCTCATTTCTGCATAAGGTACATTGGTTCGATGATGCATGCCATGGGATTTGCCTGAGCGTTAGAAAAAATGTTTATATATTTATCTTATGAGTAACCACTATGAAAACGAAAAAAATATATTACTAAGCAAAATTTGTAAATAGACGTGATTAAAAATTAAAACACAGAATTATTTTTTAAAGCACAACATTAATACAAAAATCTTGATGTTTTTTTTAATATTTCCATCACGTTTGTACACGAATTCACGGAACCGTTTATCGAGGAAACTGAAGTACTTCCCTAGTCACCAATAAATTGTGATGACATGTTCTGTCAATCAAACGAAGAAGAGCAGATTGATTTAGAAGACAAGACAACAGCACAGAGACCAGGAAGTAAGTGTAAGGCCACACGGATAAGCTGGCTTCTGGGAACGAGGTCATAATAATAATTTTCGATCAATAATCATGGCTGGTTTGAAAATACTTTCTCTTCATTCATCCAATCTCAAGCACAAAGCCTGGAACTTCACAACCACTTCAATTGTTTGAAAACAAAAACATTCCATTGCTATATTTTGAATCATATAATTGTCTTGAACAACAACTGACATCAGTGATTGCCGTTGACAGATGTTCTAATTAAAAAAAAAGTACGTTTGCCTTCGTCAGCCCGTAAAATCCTTAGTTTCCAAAAGAATTCAAAACAAACCGACACCTATTTTCATATGGCAAGATACACTGAGGTAAGATTTTAAACCAGTCTGTGGGTCTTGTACTGTACCGAATCTTCCCCTTATAATATTTGTTAAGATCCTCGTAAAGGCCAATGGCACATGAGGAAGAGCAGAATAAGGATTCGAAAGAGACCAGCCTCTCCATAAAAATTAACGTATATCATTTAATTTATAAGATTAGTATTACAATTTTAAATATGCATTGAAATCTTTTCACCAGTTGATGCCAGTTTATGAATTAACGCTTTTAAAAGAACTATATTTTGCTTCACTTTTGTGCATAAAAAACAATCAGCGATTTCAATAATTTAAACTACTACACTGGCCTAACTGTTGATTTGAGCAGATTTAATATTAAATCGAGTTTAAAATGTACTAGCCAGAAATTTACAATGTGTATGATATTAAAACCAAACATGATAAATTCTTAAATTTAAAATTAAGTTTTCTTTTAAAATCTGTAATATTTTTTAAATTGCTTATACCCTGTTATTATGTTGTTATTCTCTTTGCTTGATATTTCAAAAACCATCAACAGTTTACACACATCACAGTTGATAATAATATTTTGCTTGTATCCAGTTCTCTTTTACCACAGAACTAATGTTTAAAATAAAATTATATATTACGTTGCTTCCAAATAACAGTATGGCTTAACAAATAAACTGTATTACCTGATTGTTTTGTATGCATGAAAGAAAATTTATCAAAGTAAGGTGAGCAAAATATAAAATATTTATATTTCAGAGAAATATTTTTATGGATAAACTGGTATAAACTGCACTAATATTAAAATATATATTTTAATTAGATTATATATCATATACTTCCAGTATCGATTTATTGTGGTCAGACAATAACACATCGTTAAATAGTGTAGCTGTATTGCATAATTATTATCTATATCAATGAATAAGTGTTTGTATTAAGGAGGAGTCTTGATATAGTTTATAAAAGGTATTCATTATAGATTATATCAAAAGAATATCTATCTTATTGAAATTATTTAAATTGAATTAATTCAATAATTCAGCTAACATCATAACGTCCTGCTCAAAACCTCAGTCAACCTTAATTATTTTATGGCACTGGCAATGTAATAATCGGCAAATACTATATGTTCTTCTTTACGTATAAATCTTGTGTTATATTTTTCCATTGTGTGTCTTGTTATGTTATTTGCATTTTATAATTGTTTGATTCCAAAGATTTAAGGGGATTCCCTACTGAAAAATGACCAATTTTTCCAAAAAAAATTGAAATTAACTTTTTATATTTATTTCAATTCCATGGCTTATAAGAAACCATAAAAACATAACATTTACTATAATATAACTTTTCATCACTGTGAAAAAATTTGAAGAGGAGCACGCACACCTACTTTTGGTCTAGTCAGCCAGTGCCAGAACCAGACTCCAGCAATCCTTTTCTTAGTAATAATATAGCAAATATAGCCTTTTCTTTCTTGTTAGTGGTTTATTAGGCCTACATATGTCTTCAATATATAAATATACCATTCACCGATCACAAATACCAGTATGGTAAGTTACTTTCATCTATAGCTACTAAGTAGCTTGTGTAAACTTAAAACGCTAATTCTCACAGATTTAAAATTTTATATTTTTCACACAAAAGTTCTTATAACTTTTTAGCTATTAAAGCTAAAGCAGTGAAACTTTTACTACATATAATATTTATAATGTTGTAAAACTTTTTGTGCATGGATATTATTATATGTTAAACAAAAGTATAATAAAAAATACTATTTATAAAAATTTTTTTAAATGTTTTTGTCAAGCCATAAATTTAAAAATATTTGAGAAATAAACTTGAGCATGCACAAAAACTTAGTACTTGCCATGTTCTTAAAAATGAGATAATAAACAATAATATTGATTCATTAGTTACAAAAGTTATAAGACATTCAAAATCTCATGTATTTTTCTAAAAAAAGAACTCAAAAATTCCAAAAAGGAGGTAAATATATGTATATTTTTTAAAATATAACAGTGGCAATCATTATTCTAGGACCAAAGGAACCCAAATATATACATATTATAATCATTAAACATGTTTTAATGAAAATCACTAGTTTCAGTAGGGAATCCCCTTAAGATTGAAAATTAAAATGATTACAAAATATCTTTAAGTGAAAGTAGTTCATCTATCGAACTATACATAGCATTCGATTAAAATTTCATTCTTTAGTAATAATATATTAATACCTGTGTCAAATGTCAAACACCATAAAATATGTAAATAACGCTTCAAACTGTAGTTATAACTATTTAACAATTATTAATCGTCACATGATATTAAGGATTATGGACCCTATGAAATCTTACAATAATAGGTTTTTAAGATGCAAAATAACCCACGATACATTTTATTATGAAAATATAATCGGGTTTGAAATGGCGTTAAGACGTTATATGATATTACTATTATAATTATCCCTAAACCTGTAAAACATACGCGTCTAGAAACGTTTACGGAATTCCAATAAATTTCACCGACTTCTTATTAACCATGCAAAATATAACTATCAACGAAATTTAATAATCTAATATTGGGTTACATATGAAACCACTTATACTTGATATCAACCTTGTTATATAAATATTAAACAGGTAATGATAAAAACAAAATGTCATCTCATAGTAGCATTTGTGGATACTAATATAATAGCACATACTCCTACTAATATGTATATATTTTATTTTTAGTATTTAATATATATGTGGTTACTTTATCAGTTATGACATATTTCCTACATACATTAGTATCTCGAGAACAACACTAAAACGACATATTAACTGGAGTGCTAAAAAAGTAAAACATTGCCTTGCTAGGGGACTTATAAGGATAATGAAGTAGTAGACTAATCGACCCTCTGGCCGTTGAAATGAGCCAATGTAGCGGCGTGGGTCGTTGGGCCAACGCCTGGCGGTGTAATCGGCCCTCTTTTGAACATAGTACGATTCATTTCACTTAGGTTCGTTGGCCCAACGACCCCCTTCAAATATTATTGCTTAATATTAAATCATGGTCCAAATACACCACTGATCGTTGGCCCAACGACCCTATATTTACAATTTACAGAAATGAAACAAATAGGGTCGTTGGGCCAACGAACTAGTGGAGCAATCGAACCTCTAAATGTTTGTAAAATGGGTCGTTGGGCCAACGACCCTCTGTACAAATTACATTTCTTCCAGAAGGGTCGTTGGGCCAACGATCAGTGGAGTAATCGAGCCGTCCCCCTTACATATACGTACATTACAATATTACAAATATCATTTCCATTTCACAAAAATATAGAGTACCCTTTTTAGAGTAAAGAGTAACCCAACGTCTGAGTCCACTCAGGGCTTTGTTTGGTGACCGTAAAGCAGCAATTGAGCGAAAATATGCCACTATGAAATGTACAAACAATGCTTTCACCATTGATAACCAACAACAAACACCAGCTCAACTGTTCAGTGCTGCAAAGTGCTGCAGGGGTATTCCAGTATTTCCAGATATAAACATTTGCTGTGGCATAAATCAAATTCAAAATTTCACGCGTTCCATATTGACGTATGTATAAATGCATTCGCGTCGTGTATTATTCCTCTTTGTAGTATACTCGTATCAATCGTATAGTACAATTTGTTCTTTAACAACGTACATAATCGTCTTTCAGTTATTTATGAAATATGGGACTGATATAATTTGGTAATTAGAAAGGAATCTATAATATTGTTTGATGGTTGTTTTTTATAGTATGGTTTTCATTAACAAATATTACAAAAGATAATATTGCTTACAACTTACTTATACTTACAATGGGTTAAACCAGACAGGGTGGGAAATAATTGTCTAGGGACCGAGAAGAATGTGCACAGTATAAGGACACGTGTATTTTTTATAACTAATAGAGGAATTTCTCTTACTAAAGAAATCAATCGAAAGCCGCACTAATTTAGGTGATAACCGAAATGGGAGTGTATTGGAAGAGTTAAAAAAATATAAATATTACTCAGATTATATGTTTTACATAGATGCTACAAGCATATCACCAAAGTAATAGTCATATATCATCGTGTTACAAGTAGATAAAGAGGTTAAAAATGGCCATCTTAAATGTACTTATTTTAATTTACGTCTCGGGTGGTTGGTTTTAAGTGTTTCAAGCTAAGAAATGTCATATTTTAACTCGATACTTTTAATACAATACCATTTTGACATTTATCAAAACCAGGGCGAGCGACAATTAAGTTTTTTATAGATAAATTTTCTCTATCGAAAAACCTGTTTACTATGCGTACAAAATGCAAATTGACTCTCGGCTCCTGCTCTCTGAGATGAACTGTTTCTTTGAACTACAGGTGCTTTTAAATTACAAATGGTTTCAAGGATTGCCCTACATTATGGCATCTTATTATAGGGTTTGCGACCTTTGTAGGAAAATCAGTACATTCCCAATGTCTAATGCCACCGGTCTATCGCAAATAGGTCCCATAAACGCTTCATTTTATTCAAGGGATTAATAAGGAGTTTTTTTTCTTCACAATAGTAAAAATTTATGTTTAAATATTGCAGTTTCAATAACAACCTAAAAATAAAGACAGATCTATTTATTGTTCAAATTATACTTATTTAGTAATGTAATTAGGTAAAAGTGTGCTACTTGTAGGGAATGACTGATCCTATTGTTAGTAGTAAATAATTATATGATTGGATTGTCAAAGACTACAAATCATAGTGTTGTAAAGTTTATGGAAGTAGGATTACACAACGTTAATTAGATTACTGCCGCCTTTGACAGTAATGGCTGGTATAAAAGAGAAGGTAGGTTGTTGTTCCACCACGTTATTTGATAAAACTTACCTCATTATCTCACGCTGACTTCCGAGTCTCATCATACTAAGAAAGTAATGTAAAAAGTATATAAAAATCATAATCATATCCATCATAATCAAAATCATATTCATTCTTGGTGTGATGGTATGAACTATATAATGCTCGTTGAGGCAGCAATCCAGAACTTTGCTACTTAAAATGTAACTAAACATTTAAAAATCTTAGCTTAACCTCAGCAATACAACATCCAGCTCCCATTCACGTTTTAATGGTCAGTGCAAATGTCTAATACAAATGGTGCCGTTAAAATGTTGAACTACTGCCCCAACTGTTACGTTAGCAACAACATGGAATTTTTAACAACATCGCGCGAGCATTGCTATATACAAGGTTTGCATTTAACTTGTTTTAATCTAGTATGATATTTATTTTTAATACTAGCTGTTTCCCGCGGCATCGCACGCTTTACGTAAACCTTGGCCATGTACTTGCACTTCTGGTTCAAGTGGATTATATTTCTAACAACGATGTAGAGTTTACCTTGTTGTCACGATCAAGAAAATCTGTGTATGCTTATTATATAGCCATTATACACGTACATGTATTTTATTATAAAACGGTCTAACAGTCAAGCTTTAAGTTCAACCATATATTTATCATAAAAACAAACATATACTGTATTCTAACTTAGTGCCTTCAAATAGTATTTGGCAAATTAATATACGTAACTGTCTCGTAATTGCAGTTTATAATGTGCAGGCGCTTTGAAAATTTTTATATTTTGCAGCGCCACCTCGTGGTGAGTTTTATAAATCAGTATAGCATATAAACCTTTTCCGTCGAAAAGTACATATACATTCAAATTTTCATAATGATCGGTCAAATAGTGTACGATTCCATAAAGGACAAACACACAAACATTCATTTATATATAGATATCTGGCCAGTAGACATTTAACTAGTAAATTCAATACTTTGAACCATAGTATACTCTTAGGCAAAAGATAACACAGCAAGAATACACAAAGTATTTCTATTTATCCTAAAACACATTCCACTAGTTTGTGTTAAACAATGGAATAACGTTTCAAAAAATGGTAGATAACTTGTAATAAAATAGTTCTCTGATGTTCAACTAAACATACACGTTGATCAACTATTTTAGGCTATCCACAGAGTAATTATGTGGTCAAACAGCATTAGCAAGTAATTAACGAAATGTTACGTTAATTTGTGACTTCGACATATACAGTGCTATTTCTCTGATGGTAATACTAGACTATTATAATAACTAACTAATCGAGGATGGATTCAGTTTTGAAATATAGGTATTCAAGTACTAATATAAATTGTATTAAAATTGTAATTACTATTATAAAAACAAGATGTCTATTAAGGTGATTATAAGATCCTTTTCTAAGTTTTCAGCTCTTTAGAATCGTCTGTTAAGTAAAGATGATTTCAACTTTAGATTGGATTTTAAACATCTATAAGTCTGAATTAATCATTAAGTTGTTAACCGTTTGTTCTTTTACTCATAAATTGCGTAAGATTTCTTAAGAAATATACCCTTTTGTATTTTACCTTTTTTGTTTGGCATAAGTCTTCTTAACCAGAAATACTGTTAAACATTATTGTTACTAGTTTCTTAAGTGAGACGCCAAAGTTCAACATACCAATGTATTACTCCTAATATGAAACCAATTTCAATAATAGTTGCTAATGAAATATTAACAAACTTTCTGAATGTGAAATGGACTTAGAAGATGAAGTTTCAGCTTAATTAGTTGTTGAATTTGGTTTGGAAGGTAAATTTTACGAAACATTTACAGCGGATTACAAATTAGAAGCTGTTAAAAATACATACCTAGTAAATATATAAATTTAACCGATCTGTTACCATGGCGTTCAACTTTGTAATTTTATGATTCCTCTAAAATGAATAACTGAAGAAAAATACGAACACAAAAAGTATATAGAGCTGAGGATTTTGACCATCACAATAATAAATATAAGATTATTAAGCTTTATATATTACAGTGCAAAAACTTTTACTTAATTTTATAGAAATACGCTTGAGAGTAAAACTGTTCTTATAGGCCCAAACTGTATCTGAGTAAATTAAATAGTTGTTGTCAATGTTGCTTAGGAAGCAGAAGGACGGTAATGAACGGCTATATCGTAAGTTTTAGAAAACAGGAGAAATTATTTGTCTAATATAAAAGTTGGGCTAAAGAATTCTGAAGAAGGTATTTTAAGATTTGGGATCTATATCAAACTAATATAAGGGGGATTGAAGGAGATACTTGGGGCCAACGATATAGATCAAACTTAAACTTATAGTTACTACTTTATCACGTAGAAATATATTCCAAACTGTATACGTGGATAATTAATAAGATAATTTTAGGAAAAAATTTATGGGAAAAGATAGTTCCAGAATTAAGGTAGTCCAGAGTATATTAGGGATTATTTGGAATGGTGTGATTGTCACAAATCAAGACAACCAAAATTCCAAGTAGTAACAGACACTTATTGCAAAATTTAAAGAAAGTGTTTTATATGTCCATTAGAGTTATACTGTTACGTGCAATATAAAAATGTGAATCTATTATGTAGTTTTTTTTATTATTTCTGGAATATTTACAAGTAATATATTTATTTATACTATTTTTAATTTTTTTTTTAAGACACAGGTTCCATTACATAATTTGTGTGGTTTCAATGTATTTAAATGCTTGAATACATGTATGTGGCACTTATATCAAATAATTCAATTAATTCAAAAACTATTCAAAAGTAAACAAGGGCTATAAAATTAAAAAAAAAATAACTGAAAACACGCTTTACTTGAAATTTATTATATTAAAGAGGATTAATATTTGGCGAATCAACGCCTGAAATTTCTGTTTTTTTAATGCATTGAACACCAAAGTCTGATCAACAATAATCCATCATCTATAGCCACGAGTATAATATTTTAGAATGGGATGGAACATGATACCGATAAAAGAAGCATCAAATATTTCTCAATAGCATATTTAAATAATAAAATAGTTGATAAATACGTAGATAGAGAAATATGTATCAAATTTACACCTCATCCTATAAAATTTTTACGTTGGAAATGGGACGGATGAATGCAAACACTCGAGATACTAAATGGCGCAGTTACATTTGACAAACGACACCAGCTGTTACAGTGCTGCCAACATGAGTGCTGTTACTCGATATTGCTAGTGTAGCCAACCTCGAAATTTATCTTTTCCAGGACATTCAATTCTCAAATAAATACCATATACAGGACCAACCAAAACATGTTTCTCGTTTGAATTGTATTTAAAGAATTCCATAGTAAATCAATTTTAGTTATGAAAATGTAACTCGTTTGTAGAAACTTTCAGAACTAAATTGTGTTTACTGATCAATTTGCCACTTATCTCCAATTTTATTATACTGTGTCAAGTTCTTGTTCACTTCAAATTCAAGTAGCAAACTTAATAGCTATTACTTAACTTAATCATATAACAGCTTCTTCAGTGTTTCCGGACTGACAGGATATGCAGGATGGATACGAATGCAGGACATTGGTACTGCCTCCTGAGAAGATTCCATGGTAATGATAGTGAGATCTTAGTATGGCACCTTGGAAGAAAAAGAGGTTCTATATTTTTAGCATCTACTTTGCCAACTGACAGTAAAGGGCGCTCCTTCACGTTTAGACACATAAAGCCCACTAAGGGTAGGTACCCCATCTGCTCCAAACAATCATCCTCCTTAATGAGGTAAATATAGATTACTCACCAATTTGTCTCCAGACCTTTTAATGCACATCAGTTATGGTCGCAGAAAGGTCATCATTAGAAATCTGTAGATATGTATTTGTTTTAACTCTTCGGTAGTAATAATTATAAGCCCAGTTTAATGTCTTTTCTATTTTTTCAAAACCAATAATAATATATTATAATTGATAATTTCTTTGGGGACAGATATATTCAGGTAAATTCTGTTTTGATCCCTTTTTCGTATTAATTTCTGGAGCATACTAATTGTGTTGCCTTTAATAATTGAATTGCATCATGTATTTTTGTTCAAATGCAAATTGGACGTAAATGTGTTTCTCCAATAGTGTAGGATCTCTGTATTGCATAACTTCACCAAGCTGTGCAAAATACCCCTTCCATTAGTGGGTTAGCAATCAACATTCAATCTCCGACTGTGACCAATCAATCTCTTTTGGTTTACACTTGGTGTATGTTAGTCTCGCAAGGTACGTAGAACCTGTGACAGATAATATTGTACATTGACAGTAACATTTCATACACAATAATGTCCAACAATTCATCATCGGCAGCTATGTATTTCGTAGATTAGTTAAAGTATATTTTATAAGGAATAATAATCCAATAATCTCCTTTTTCACCTTATTCTGCGCGCTCTTGTACACAAGTGACATGTATAAGAATTCTTAAGGATGGAGAAGTAAGATTTTAAAAGAGCAAGGGAAACCATTTATAACATAAAATCAATAAATATCTTACAGATATTTCGCTGTTTGCCGTAATATAAATCTTATCTTTTTCGTATATAACGTCAATTAGCTAGTATCTGTTTTTATCACTTACCAATTTTTGGTTAATTCATATCCATTTATAACAATTTTATTTTAAGCCCTACCAGTAGAGATTTTTTCAGTCCCAGTCTTTGACGTATGACAGAAAACACAGAAGCGTACTTACGTATACTGCTATTTGACTTTCTAAATCATAGGGAATACTACTATAAATTTCATATTTAGCTTCAATTTGAAAATGAGTACCGTATACAATATAATGATATTTTAATTTATTAATGCATCGTTAGATAAAGTATATAACATAAAGCGATGTTACAATTAATTTTATTCATTACTTCTGAGATTAAAATATTCCTAAACAATAGGGTGACATTGTGAGTATTCAATAATTTCAATTTTATCAAAGTGTAGCCTTCACATAAATACATTTCACATTGTGGATTGAATTCTTTAATTAAACAAATTAATTACTTAATATGAATTTTACTTAAAGCACTAAACATTTATTACAAATTTTGAATAGGACACATCTTTATGTTGTTTACTTTTATACTAGGTACTTATTTGGGATATCTCGTTTTCTTCATCTAACTATTTTTTTCTTAAACAATTTATAAGGGGATCTTGTTCAGTTCTGTGATATTCTGATCCCCGAGTGAGACCTTAATGGGGTCCAGTAGAAGCAGTGGACTCCTGGAGACGTCTGTGTTGGATACTCCTGGAATTTCGGTACCGCGACACCCTTCCGGTTACCGTCCGTAACGATGATCCGGATTGACGTACCGATTGTGCAGCACCGGTAGCTCTGGACGACCGAACATTATTTGAACTATCTTGGTGAGTAGTTTATTGTATTTTGGGGTACCCAACTCGAAATAGATTTGTCGCACCTGTTGGACCACAACTCAGACACAGTGCGTCGCTATTGTTGATTCCTTTGGACAATTCAGAAAGCAATCTTCCCGTGTTGAATCACCTTTTAATGCTTCCTGTGTCTGTAATGTTAATGTAAAATGTTCTCTTGGAAATTATTGATTCTTAGTTATATGTAAATTTATAAAGAGACCTCACTAATTTATTTTGTGGTTTTATTGTTTTATAAAGGCCTTAAATTATTTAAATCTAAGGAATAATATACTGTAACATTCAGATTTGGGGCACAGTATTGATACTTTTTTACAAGTTTAAGTTTCACTACCTTATTATTGTGTTTCTGGATTGTTTATGTCCATGTTCAATTGTGTTGAACAGTAGGCCTATATAAATATATTTCGTCTAGTTAACTTGATAAAATTACACATTTCAGCCCAACGGGTGTCTGATACCATATTAAGGCGTGTAACAATATCTATACTTTACTTAACCTAATTTTTTGTTTATAATTTAATGGAAGTGAATTTTCTATTGAAGGTATTGAAGGCACTTAACCAGTATTGAAGGTCATGGGCTTAATCGAATTTTATACCACCATTTTTCATTATGATTTTCTCGTGGAAACAACTAGCTAGGTCTAGCTAGGTAATATAATTATATAATTCTACGTACAAGGCATTTCTTTTTCCAATGAAGGTCTTTAATGAGCAAAAGAAAAAAATTAAATTCACCCTAATTCTCAACACGTTTTTAATCTAAAGATGTCCTCGAACAGACATGCAGACTGGCAATCAGATATATAGTCGATGTTTACAGCCCCTAGACAGGCAGAAGAAAAAATTGCCAGCCTACAGAGTAATTCAATGGCGCATAAACATACAGGTAGATATAAATAGATATACTAGAGAGGAGTTTTTTAAAGAAGCGTTAGTAATAAACTAAACACAATATTTACAAATTTAAAGTTTATATCTCAACTCATTCTCGAGATATCACCCTGATTTGACTTTGCTAATAGTATAAAACCGAATATCTAACGACCCAACGGAATGCAACGAAGGTCTTATAAAACCAGTCAACCAAATATCACATTATATATTATATTACATGAATGAGATCGGTCTGTACACTAATTTGTTTATTCAATAATTTTCCCGTTGCCATTATTGTTAACCATGAATTCAATGCAAAAATATTCACTAACGCTCAGCGAAATCCCTTGCATCATCATCAAACTCGATGTTCCTTGTATATAAATGAAGCTTCTTGCAGGACTTCAAAACTGCAGGTATGCTCGTTTTCAATATATCGTGCGGATATATTGGCAGCGTACAGAAATGATTTTTTCCAGTCTCTATAGCGCTAGCGCTCGCCAATAGACACAATAGGAAAATATGTCTACTTACAAAGAGTGAAATAGATTCCAACCTATTCAATATCTACATAAGTATTTGTTTAATATTAGCTCTAGCCTTGACTGACCGTTGAGTAAATCTGAGTTCTATGAAGCTGCATTTTTATAGGTATTGCGTATATATTATTTCCAAAAATATCAGTTGTAAAAATTATAGACCGTATTGCACATTCTTTTTTTCCTTCAATTTCTAATTTTTATCCAAAATATTTAAATCATTAGTTTAATTGTGCTAATTTACCGTCAGTGTGCCTTTTTGTTCATTAAAAGATTATATCCTTTCATTATAACAGAGGATTTTCCAAATTATTCATAATGCTAATTTATCGCACAATTTTCATAACATACATTAATTAAAACTGTACGCAGTTGAGGGTAGAATACTTTGATTTGCCACATGTGTTATCACTCCAGTTTTAATTTAGTAACAATTACTGATCTCCGCAATCCTGATGCATTACTAAAACTTGGTTTTATTATGAAAAAGGACCGATACAATCTGTAAAAAAGAAGGTGGGACGATCTATATGCCACTCAGATTGTGTCTGTTCAGTTGTGTGCATCCCGAAGTGTTTATACCTGGCACGGGATCTAGCTGTCTCAAAGCGTACTTGATTACTGGATAAATTTTGCAACATTAATGTGTGGTTTTAAGAGTTTGTTCACTGAATTTAGAAGCACTACTGGGCCCTGGTATAAAATTGTGGGATACGTGGACATTTTCTGGAAGGTAAGGACTTAATGCAACACTGACAGGACGTATAGGGAGCAGGACAGTCAGCTTTGAATGACTATTCTAAAAACTCTGTCCACGGAATATTTTTGGGACGTCTTCACTCGGCGCTGGTTATAACAGATAAGAAAACTAAACCTCTTGCAAAATAAGCTTAACAAGCAACAAGTACAGATAAGTAATCAACATAGCTGCAACTAGCAAAGAGGTTAGAATAACTAGCGCGAGCAGACAACAGTACCAGCTGTAGCAGAGAGAGGCTTGGCACGGCTATCGGCCGACAACAGGCCAACAAAAAAAGTGACAGACTCCACAATTTGGTATTTGCGTACATAGTCCTTGTTTGAGGAATTCACCGCTGGTGCCGTCCAATGCAAAAAAGAACCCATATGGACATCAACAACTTAATCAGGTGAATAATGTTCAGTATTGAAGACATCAGTATCTATAATATGTAACACTCTTACTATAATATTTAACAAATATCTCATCAGTAGGCATACAGTCCTACCACTGCAACACACCGCAACTTTGGAGTAAATCTGTAGCTCTCTAAACAAGAGTTTAAGGATTCGTTTCCCGTAGAGGTGAACAAAACTTTTTAAATCGTTTTAGATCGTTCTCTCTAAAATATTTGTAGTTAAACTTACTAATTCTCTGACTATATTGGATGGATATTGATCATCCTATGGTTAAATTACAAATGTTTACTCTCAATAAATTATCTAATTAATTTAATTTCACTAACCTTTTATAACACAGGATGAACGCAAAAGATTGAAGCTTTGCTAATGTTATGAATATCTAAAAATAACCAGACAATATAGGCTAGAGAACTGTTTTTCTCTCTGTGAGGCTCTCATGATGAATCCTGTTACACTGCAAGCTGATAACAGGAAATTGAAAAGCCGTCGGCTACAGTTAGTTATGGTTCTGCAATAAAACGGATATAAGCAGGGAATTGCATTTCATCAAGACTAACTCTAGATAGTTATTTCCGAGAAGGTTAGTTGGTTAAGTAATAAATATATTGGTTAAGTATTTAATTATTGGACAGTGTTAAAAATGAATCACAAAGATCAACGGAATGCTTTATGTTACAAACTTTAGTTAACAAAAGATGGTCTGTCAAAATATTATACAATTACAATTCCGGTATAAAAATCACTAATTTATACTTTTGTTACATCGCTTCCTTATATAACCGTTAAGCACAACTTATTATCGATTTTAGATAAATGTTGCAAAGACCTGGGGACTACTATAAGTTTCACTCATCAGAACAGGATTTCGGTTTTCAGAATTCCACACACTCTGGGAGCACGCGGACTCTTGGAGTTCCTGCCCTCTGTGTATTCTTTGTCACTGAAAGTTCTCTGTCTCTCTCTGGAAGCTCCTTTCTTCTATAACGCCACAGCCAGTAAATGTCATGGGGTCTTGAACAATGCTGACCAGTACATGTTTTCGTGTGAACAAAGGATCTAGAACCTTAGTGCTCATTTTGATAAAATGGTAACAGAGAACAAAGTCTTGAGTCAGTGCTCATGTGTTTGAGGGACTTCCTGAGATCAGGAAATGCTATTGTGCTAGTGATAGCGGGGACAATGAGTTGATACCTAGGATTAGAGGAAACGAAAATTTCACATATCCACGTCTTTCAGCATCAAAACGTTGGGGGGTGGGAACGAATGGGAGGTCCGGGAGCACTAACTTATAACATGTGGGGAGGGTTCTCCCTTGGAAAATTCTTGAAAATTGTGATCTGGAAATGACGTTTAAACACTAATTTAAACACAACATCTTACATTTTTACAAGTAGGTTCTTCATTGAAACCATTAATTGTTTTTGGTCTGAAACATGTCTAAAAATACAGTTGGAAACTTATACTAATATATATATATATATATATATATATATATATATATATATATATATATATATAAAGTTATGTTTAGTGGCAAGAAGAAAACTCTAGACAAATGGCCTATTAGGTGCAAGACGTAGAGTAGGATTTTGAACCGTCTGAATGACTAATTGAACAGTAGTATAATTCATTATTGTTTCCCAGGATTGTTAAGACATGGTAGGGTAGTTTAGTCAACAATCCAGAATATTTTGTATTTAGGTCTTATGGTGACATGTTGAGGGATTTATACCTTCACCACCAGACTATCATATGAATGCTGTTTCTGTATTCATTTTTCAATAGTATATCGTTGAGAAAATATTTGCTACGTTGAATAGCATTGCCGATTTAATAATTATACTGATTTTAATAAAGAATGCCAATACTGGTAAAATTTTATACCAATATTGGATGTATAAGGCTATTTTAACGTTCAGAAGGAAAATATATTTAAGCCATTCCTCTACCATATACTTTCTATTCTTAACGCATTCGCATGCTTAATGTTACATTAATACTCTACAACCTTGGTGGTGCAAACATATCTTAAGTTATAAAATGATTTTATAATATGCGTTGTTAAATATTTGACAATAGTTCAAAGAAAGGAGATACAGTACATATTTCAATTTTAATATAAGTTCTAATTTTCTTCTTCTGTTCCGGAACATATTTTGAAATTATCTTATTTAAAAAATTTTCGTTTAAACATTCAAAAACATATATGGATGATTAATATTTAAGAGTGCAAATCGGTAAAAACTCAGATAGTGATTAGGACGTCTATTTTAATCAAAAGCATTATAGGATTTTGAATTGAGGAACTCAATAATGGAGGGTTAGAATGCAACTATTTTATTTACCTCCAAAGCATAGAGTAAAATGCTCCAAAGTAGTTCGGTCATGTTTGCACAGCTTTATTCATACTGCGGTAGATTGCCCCGAGCTCTCAATACTGAACTCAGCTTTGCCATGCAATTTTCATGAGACTGTCGCTAGCTGTACTAAATATATGATAAAACTCGAAAGTAGTCCCGTCATGTTTGCACAGCTTTATTTCAACTGCGGTTTATTTTCCGAGTTCTCAATACTAAACTTGTACCCGAATGTTTATGCACGCCTCGCATTGCAGAATAACCAGACTGTCAGGAGAGCGTACTTCAGAGCAGGCCAAATACAGCCGTGGGAGAAATACGGGCCACTTATATCCACTATTAACTATTACGCTTGAGATTTATTCACTGTCATAAAAAACAGTATTGTACTGGGCACTGTCGTGTTCTGTTAGTTGTGAAATCTGTTTCACCTTTTCCATTGCCACTGAATACGCGTATGAAAGTCTCGGTAAACAGTTTTACTTAGCAATTAGCCCCATTGCATGGGGTTAGAGCGATGAGGTTCCGTAGCAATATTATTAGAGATCTATCTTTTAAACACAAATTGTGAAGTGAAATTCCTGGTGCGTTACGAAGCTGTAAAAACTTAACAGAGTAGTGAAAATCGTCTTTTGGTTCTATTATTGAAACAATAGATAGATAGATTCAGTAGGAAGCTGTTCTAATAAAAGAATGTACGTCAATGTGCGTTGCAGTGTCGTTTAGAGGAGTGAGGATCAATCGTTAGTTGTGCGAAGATCTTTCTTTAGAACTCAAATTGTGCACGTCCGAGTAAATATTTTCTGTCTTTGAGTCTTTTCTTTCTGTAAACAACCTCCCAAAACAAAAATAAAACTATACCAACGGGTCAAGATAAATTAATATTACAGTTCTTAACTTCATCAGTAGATGTTACATTTTACAACAACTTGGGCTGTTTTGGATTGTTGAAATGATGCACATATTTCAGTTTCAATAATCTTTAATTTAAGGGGTAACTTAAACACCTATTACACTTATTTTCCCCCAATCAAAAAACATGGGTTTTATTCTAGATGGTGCAATTGCAATGATGCTATTAATTCTTTTTTGAGGCTTGCATGGAATAAATAACTAAATATTAATAATGTTTTTCATTAAGAGAATGAATAGGATTTTCAGATTAAATAAAGTATATTCTTATATTTAAGACCATCAATAAAATTCTACCATTAGACAACAAAAATAGAATTCTATTTGATAGTTTGCTCTCATAACGTTCGTTTCTTGGGTCATCGAGTGAACTTATTTCCAAGCATCTAACACAAAAGGCACATTTCAGATACATAATTGATTTACTAAAGACTTTTCAATAAATTAAGAGAGATAGTTTGCAAGTGTGACCCTAAAAATACTATTTGCAGAAAATTCAGCTTCCTAAAAGGTGCGTGGCTTAAGAGATATTGTGAAAAATGGTGTGTCAGCTCCTTCGTCAAATTGGGGTAGGCAATATGCACATCATCTAGAGACTAAAACGAATATTTGTGAAAATTTAATGCTTCAAGTCTTATATAGTTTTGGAAAAAGTGATCAGCCAGTCAATTAATTTTTATGTTAATAGATAACATATTATTAAATTAGAATGATTTCATATTGTTTATTTTATGTTTACTCATATTAAAGTTATTTCAAACAAAGATAAAACACAATAAACACTCAACTCCTAAATATTAATGAAAGCTGTTTCTGTTACCTACAAGCCATTGGAAGGAGTTAAGTTTTTTCAGTTCCGTTTAATTAAAACACATACGGTTATCGGCTTATGATTAATTTTGTCTTCTTTGCCTATAGGGGTTAGTTGTGTACTAAACCGAAAATAGTGTTGGAATATATAACTATATCTTATTGCTGGTGTTGAAGTATCAGCTGTGATTATTAAATTAATACATGAATCAATATTTACATTCCTTAATTAAAGTTTGCATTAACCATTATGTTAACATCGTTTATTAACTTGCAGTTATTATTCCTACTATTGATGTATAAACCACGTGTTTGTTATATACTCATAATTTTTTGTCACGCTTATCTTATCCCACTTACCCTACTAATTTAAGGTAATGAATAAAAGTGCAATCAAAAGCAATTAGCAATTTTGAGAGAAAGGTTTATAGTCCGAAGCAGCAGAATTTATAAGGTTTTATTTGATCGATAATTTTTTTTTTAATTTGTCACCATTGGCAGATAACGGAAACTAGAAACATTCGTTTCCGGTAAATAAAGAGAGTGGTATCACATTTTCCACTCTATATTTTTATTATTTACCGTATAAGTTTTGACTATATATATATATATATATATATATATATATATATATATATACTGTATTGGAAAACCAAGCCTCATAATATGATTTAGACCCTTGAGATCAATCAAATTTCTTGATGACAGAAGGGAAGCGCCTTGGAGAAATGAAATCATTTCAGCTAGATTGCTGATAGGGCTGTTATGCTATTGGGCGTGGAAATGAATTAATTTCCGTCTAAGAGCCTTTACATCTGCAGGCCGCTCTGTTTGGTCAGTGACGTCAGATTACAGTGTCAGGTAAATATTTTGGAAGAATAATCACCATTAGGTACATAACCTATTTTAAGAGTTAGGGAAAGTGATCAACAAAGGATGTGATACAATAAATTAGTCAATTAAAAATCTGAGAATGTATTCTTTATCTATAATAAGATTTCGAATTTCTCTACAGTAACAAATGCTTATATTATTTATTAGAACTGTGTAAAATTGAATTTGCAGTACATTGCATTAACTACTAAACCTCGTATCCGTCTTGAGGCATATTAGTATCCTTTCGTGGTGCAAAGATCGTTTTGCTGGTAACTTAATTATTACGTTATAAGATATAAATACGATATAATCTTTGTCAAAAATCTAATCAAACTAACTTTTTTATTTTTTATAAAATATTGAGGCTTTTTAGTGACCTTCTCTAAAACAAACTTCTGATTTAACTTTTTTTATTTAATTTAATTTTATGTAGTATACTTATATTTTCTAGATGTTAATAAACACTACTAAACCTTTGTTAATAAAAATGAATGTTATTTGACAAGAAGAAACTAACTAGATCCAGAATCCATGTACAGTACTAATTTATGATCCCAAAACTATGGAAGTTATCCTTTACAAATACAACGTTGTAATATAGAAATGTTGCACGACCTCACCTTGTATTCTGTAAGAAAACTATTTTCATATAATTATCGTGTAAATTTTCTAGTGCTCATTGCGTTTAGTTATGCCTTTCTAGTTCAAACACTATTAACATATGTTAACACCATATAACTGATCCTTTTATAATATGTAGAAATAAATTTTCATGCAAAAAACCGTCTGTAGAGGAAAGCTTTCTCTATATATCACGTTAAAGTGTACATTTACATGTTCGTTCATCTAGTTAGGTTTCATTCATGTGCATTTCAATGCATAAAATGTTTCTGTGAGCTAAGGAGCATATTACAATACACGATGATAAAAACTTTTTCACCGATTTATAACATTTACTTTCTACTCTAATACTGTTCTTCTACTTTTATGAATAAAGTGTCACATATTGAAACCTCATATGATTATAATTAGTTTGTTTACAAGTTTATTTATCCCCCTTTTTTCTTACTGACATTACGGTTAACCATGCGTAACATTATTTGCTAACATTTAGTCAAATCCCATAGAGTAATATTTAACATCGTTAATCATTGAACTCAGCGTTCTTCATATAAAACTAAAGCTTAATATAAACTTTCAGGTCTCTAGGGCAGTGGTTTTTCGAGATATTGACAGATAGAGAGTAAGAGATGGACAGAAATGAAATTTTTCTGGCCTCAGAAATGAACGTTTTCGCTAACGCTCAGCAAACAACTAGAATTAATATTAATGAACACTTAGTAGGCTGATGATTGGCACCCAATATTCCAGGAACAATCAAGCACTCCTGTAGAAGCGGAATGTCATCCGCTTCAATCTCGACAGACTAATGATCCCAGCAACAACTTCGAAATGCAACCCATTATTTTGGCCCTTCCATTCATTAATTATTCACTTTCCTCCTCGTCTAAAATTCATTGAGCTGATTCGAATTTACAAGATATATATATATATTATATATATATATATATAATATATATATATATATATATATATATATATATATATATATATATATACTCCACAATTCTACACAACAGTCGCGTTTCAATGCGAATGACAATGGTATTAATTTGTCAATATATGTTACCAGGAGTACAGTTGTTTTAATCGGTACGTGGATTTTCGTTGTTTGGCATGAATTTACTCGAGCATTAGCACACATGAGTTTCTTCAGCGCCGCCAGCGTCAACAGATAAACAGTCTCTCCTCTAGTCAATAAACCTTTCTACAATTGTAAAGTTGCCTACCAGTAAAATATGTAGGAAAGCTATTTCCTATGTATGATTTAGGGACTGCAAAAATGGATTTCCTTAATCCTGGGCCATGTTGCGATCGTTATAAGGAGGTCGGTTACCAGAAAGTACAGTACCTGCTTTAAAAACTTACGCAAACTTACACCCAAATTGCTTTCAAACAAATGCCAAGTTTTATGAGTTCTGTTCTCAATCAATTTCGGACCCAACAAGCATTATTTTAGTAAAAAAATCAATTTTTCAAATGTTGATCTCAAAAATGTTATTAATTTATTATTAAAATTATATCCTTTCAAGTTTTAATTGAACAGCACAGACAGCATCTTAATATATATTCTAATATCGAGTCAACAATGACAACAAAACTGTTTACAATAAATTTTTGTTGTAGAATAATAAGTTTCATTATTTCTGAGAGGGATCGGAAATAAAACAAACAAGGAAAATTAATGAGCCATGATAAACATATAAGAGAAAGTTATTTGTGACTGATAGTGGGTAATCCCGCAGGCAGTAACCATTCTTGCTTCGTTTTATCTTGTCTTTTTTATGGCACTTAGTGAACGTGAGAGAGTTACCATATTAATGATGCGTGGTTGGGGGGATTAACACGGTCTCACAGTGAAGTTCAACACCTATTCAATGACTCATTTCAAAACCGAAACCCAATATCCAATCTACAGTTACGAGAATAATAGAACGTTTTGTAACTCATGGAACTGTCTCTGATCTTCCTAGAATTGGTCGTCCACCAAGTGCAACCGATCAGGATTCTAGTGTGGAAGTTTTTCAGTCATTCATTGAGAATCCTCATGAAACGCTCACCATCGGCTGCAGGCAATCATGATATGTCCAAAAGCTCTATTAAAAATCTTTTGCATAAAAGTGGTTTCAAGCCATACAAATTTACATTGCATCAAGAAGTAAACGAAGACGATTTTGACAGGCTGTAACATGCTTTCTACTTGATTTAGTATATGTCCCCAAATGAGCCTGATCACCTCATTAAAATATCTAGTTAAAGAGCTAGCCTTTAACGTTTGGACGAATTACTCAAGCCTGGAAGTGTTGCATTTTGCATAACCTACCATAAGGGCGCAGGAGAAATTCATTTTAGCGAGTGAAGGACATCGGCTACTGCTAACGGTAGATCAACAGCTGTTTACCGGTAGGGCAGGCTGTTGATAGTGATATTGACATTGATAGATTGATAGCGGCATCCCTGTTTAGACATGCTTACCAGTAAGGAACATTCTAGTGGCTTCTGGGCATTGATGATACGACATCGGGACTAGATGAACCCTCTACACTACGGTGGATTACTTTGGTTTTTAGAAGAACATTTTTGAGGATTTTTATTCCCTGGAGTCTGATCGTGGCTGCTGGACTGAGGATAATCTGTTAGTTCCACTGTTGCTGCGCTCTCCGAGTTGCTGTTGCCGGCACCCGCCTGTTTGTCTGCCGTGCCGTACCGACCGACACTGCCGTACTGCACATCCGGTTCACCCGCGGTCGTGTGCTTCTTCTCGGTTCGGTCGACTTCGTTGAAGTTACCGGGCGTGGACTTGTCGTCTTCTGGTGAGTGACTTACAAATTTTTTGGTGATCTCTCAGGTTATACTGTATTCCTCTTCGAGACGGGGACCATTCCTCTCGATATACCTCTCGAAGGATACTCAGCGCCTGGGACTCCACAAATAAGAGTTGCATCAATTATTACTCTTTTACTGTCTTTAGGTAGTTAAGTTGGTTTATGTTAAATGTTTAATTATATATATCTGTATTGTAAGAAGGGTTTAATTATCTTAAGGTATCTTATCTAAGTCTGTGTGGTTATATCAGTAATAGTCTTGGTTATATATATGGAGTTGTTTTTTTTGTTTCACTGTAGCGCAGATTAGAGGCAATACTGTCTGTAACTGTTATAAAATGATATAGGATACGTTTTTGCCCTTTACGGGAATTATTGCAATAAACTCGAGTCTGTAAAGTTCTGTAGTCTTGAGTTTTCCCGTCTTCACAGCTTAAATTTATAGTTATATTAATATAGTTGGAGTCACACCAACCATTTTCCTACTTACTAAATTTATAAATATATTCGTATTCTCACAATTAAATTTAACTTTTATTGTAAACGGTTCATCGACCTTTGGTAATTCTCTTGGGTCCCTACACCTGCTTACCCTGGTGAAGTCCCGGAACCTGGAAAGGACTGGTTCCTTGTTACAGTCCCTGGAGTCTCCTTCCAAAACAAGGTGGCGCCCCAAAATAAATATTGAACATTTTTCGTCGTTGTTGTGGACTTCGCCTAGGACTTGGAACAACTTACCCCCCCCTTTCCCCTGAGCTAACCAGCATCAGTAACAGAGACTGGTGTGTACTGTTACAAATGGCGTCCGAACGTGGGGCCTGTGTTCCTTTTTAAATAGTGTAGAAATTAGAGTGTTTTAAGAAAACGTGTCCGGAACTTTGAAGACATCCGTTAGATATTTTGAGGATAGCTTGGGAATTATGTTTTGATCCAAGTACTGAAATTTAAAAGTAACTTACTTCTTTAAAGATTCTTTATATGATGTTTTGAACTCTTTTGGAAATAATTGTGTTGAATTTTATGTACGTGTCTGTGATGTAAAGATTTGTTTGTTTGTGTCCTTGATCGTTTTGGCTATTGTTTATGAACATTTTTGAACTGGGTGGATGAACTTGTCTGTTTCGCTGTTTAACTTGGTTTCTTGTATCACGATGAGTGCGTACCACTTAAGAAAATCTTAGGTGGAATATGAACTGAAAATCAGGGGTGTTTCTTCAGAAGGTTCGGCAGGAGAGTTAAGGAAGCGCTTGCCACATTGTCTATCTACGAATGTTCCAGCGGATGCGGCCGTTGTAAATAATTTGGATGTGGAGACGGAATTAGAAGAGTGTGAGGCTAAGTTGTCTGACTTGTCATCTTTAGCTTCTGATTATGATGGAAATCGCGCGGACAATGAGTTCCAACGGCTTTCTGCAAGGTTGTGGCATCTGTACTACCGTGTTGAGAGAATTCCTGATACAGCCTCTACTGATATTGAACCGGGACAGCGGAAATCTGAGTTGCTTGTGAAAACAAAAACTTTTATTGATTCTTTTATCAGTACGGTCCCTCAGAACATTCCTTCTACCTACCAGGACTCATCAAGATTAACACAGAAGACTACGAAATCTGTTGAGACATCTGAGGTTGGAAAAATCATTGCCTCAGCTGATATGAATGTTCGAAAAACACAATATCTTCCATTAGGCCTACTTCCCGAGACAGTGATAGATCAAAGCAGGGCTGGGTATTCAACTGATCAAGTTCCTTTTCAGGAGTCTCGTGATGTCAGTAGTAGATCTCGAAGCAAGTCAGTTCCTGTGTATAAATGGGGTGTACAGTTTGACAACTCATCAGGGCAGAGTATTGGAGCATTTTTAGAAAGAGTCGAGGAGCTCAGGAGAGCTAGAGGAGTTACACCTCAGGAGTTGTTTAATTCTGCAGTGGACCTATTCAGTGGTTCTGCACTGATTTGGTATAGATCAACTCAGTCAAGAATTTCATCTTGGGAGGAGCTATGCAAAGAAATGCGTATTGTATTCCAGGCCCCTGATTATGACTTTCAGTTACAACAGGAAATTTTTACTAGAGTGCAAGGGGATAACGAGTCCATAGATCTGTTTATTGCTGCCATGGAAGGTCTGTATGGTAGGTTGGCTTCCAGTGTTCCAGAACCAACCAGGCTTAAGTTAATAATGCACAATCTACATCCTCAACTTCAAGACCGTCTGGCCTTATTTGACATAAAGTCTTTGGAAGATCTTCGATGTTTAGGAAGAAAAGCGGAAGCGGGCCGTTTAAGATCTCTTCGTAGACCACCTCCACACCAAAATGTAGCTTTGGAACCAGATTTAGCGTATTTTAAGCCTCATAGGAAACGATCTCTTCCACTTGTAAAAGTCGCAAGCGCCCAGTTCAGAAATTCCTCACCCACTTCTTCTGTTTCTTGTTGGAATTGCGGAGAATCTGGCCACAGATTTTCTAATTGTCGTGAAGAACGTAAACGTTTTTGTTTTGGCTGTGGTGCTCCTGAGATGTTGAAGACTAACTGTCCCAAGTGTGGGCCAAAAAACGGGCAGCGCAGGGAGTCAAGTGCACCAAAGTAACTGACTCCCTGAACATTGGTTTTGCTAATTTCGAGACTACAAATTCAAATATGGACTGCAGGCCTGTATCCTATGTACTTGACCGCTCTGTGAGCGACCCAAGACCTTACCTAACCGTCCGAGTGTTCGGAAAAGAAATTAAGGCTTTGTTGGATTCAGGTGCATCCCAAACAATTTTGGGCAAAGAAGGTATATGGATATTAGACAAGTTTCCGGCTAGACTACGTAGCAGTGATGGCAGATGTGTTGAGACAGCTGATTCAAAGCGACATAAAGTTGATGGCATTCTTAATCTTCCTATTACATTGAAAGGAAAAACGGAAACTTTGAATGTTTTAGTGGTTTCTTCGTTGCAGCAAGCTTTGATTCTGGGTATAGATTTTTGGGACTGTATGCACATTGTAGCTGATGTTCATCACCAGAAATGGGATTTTGCCCCGAAAAATTCCAGAGTCCATTGCTGTTCTATTGAGGGTATCAAATCAGAGGAGCATTTGACGCAAGAAGAAAAACGAAAACTTCACAATTTGATCGACCAACATTTCCAGGATGAACCTACTACTCTAGGACGTACAGACAAAGTGAAGCACTTGATAGATACTGGTAATGCTCCTGCAATTAAGCAGCGATACTACCCAATATCTCCCGCTAGACAGAAATTAGTGGATGAGGAGCTAGATAGAATGTTAGAGCTTGGAGTCATCGAGCCTTCACATAGTGAATGGTCTTCACCAATCCTTCTCCTAGATAAGCCAGATGGTACCAAAAGGTTTTGTGTAGATTTTCGGAGAGTCAATATGGTGACCAAGAAGGATGCTTACCCATTCCCCCACGTTACTAGTATTCTCGACCGGCTTAGAGACGCCCGGTATCTTTCAAGTTTGGATATAAAGAGCGCATATTGGCAAATTCCATTGGATCCTGCCAGTAAGGAGAAAACCGCGTTTACTATTCCTGGGCGGGGTTTGTTTCAATTTGTAACCATGCCTTTTGGATTGAGTAACGCTCCAGCTACTTGGCAGCGATTTGTTGATGGTGTCTTGGGACCAGATTTGGAGCCTCATGTGTTTGTTTACCTTGATGATGTGATTGTGGTTACGTCCAAATTTCAGAAGCATATCGAGGTACTGTCAAAGATTTTTCGTAGAATTAAGGCCGCGAAATTGACTCTTAACAGAGAGAAGTGCAAATTCTGTATTCCAGAGCTACGGTATCTAGGCTACATGGTAAGCGAGAAAGGACTCCGTGTGGACCCTGATAAGGTCAAGGCTATTGTGGACATTCCTGTTCCGCGCAATCAAAAAGAGGTGAGACGCTTTTGCGGCACTGCGTCATGGTATCGGCGTTTCATACCAGATTTTGCGACAAGACTCTATCCTTTGACCTCTCTGATCAAGAAACGGAAATCATTTGAATGGACTCAGGAAGCTCAAGAGGCTTTCCAGGAGATTAAGTCATGTTTAGTTACCGCCCATATTCTATCATGCCCAGACTTCACCAAGCCATTCACAATTTCGTGTGACGCTTCAGGAATTGGTTTAGGTGCAGTTTTAAGTCAGTCAGATGAGAGAGGTGAAGTTGTTATTGCGTATGGTAGTCGGACACTTTCACAGCAAGAACAAAAGTACTCAGCCACTGAACGAGAGTGCTTAGCCGTCATTTGGGCAGTTGAACGGTATAGACCATACATTGAAGGCACTAAATTTACCGTAATCACGGACCATAATAGTCTTCTGTGGTTGAATAACCTTAAAGACCCTCAAGGACGCTTGATAAGGTGGGCTCTTCGGTTACAAGTGTATGACTTCCAATTGGTCCATCGGAAAGGAAAGGAAAATGTTGTTCCCGATTTGCTTTCTCGTTCTACAGGTTTGAATATGGAAAATACGGCGACTTGTGCAATGATAATTCCAGTAGATATTAGCGATCGGTGGTATATTAACCTGAGGCAGAAAGTGATTAAGAACCCTACGGCCTACAGCCAGTGGAGTGTTCAAGAGAACCAGCTGTGGAAGAAGATTGATGACCTATCAGCCTTATCTACAGAAGAATCCAAGTGGAAATTGGTATTACCCAAGGATATTCGACGTCGAGCTATAGAAGAATGCCATGATGCCCCAACCTCAGGACATCAGGGAGTTTTGAAGACGTACAAGAGAATGCAGCAGAAATATTATTGGCCAAAAATGAGGAAGGATGTGGCGTCGTATATTTCAAAATGTAAAATTTGTCAAAGTACAAAATATGATAACCAAAAACCGGCAGGGTTAATGGGAGAATATCGTGGAATGCAAGAACCGTGGAAGATGATTTCGGCAGATTTGATGGGCCCTTTTCCCCGTTCGCTAAAAGGAAATAAGTATCTTCTCGTTGTCACTGATTCATTTACAAAGTTTGCTGTGTTGAAACCTTTAAGAGCTGCTACCGCCGCGTCAGTTGCCAGACATTTAGAGGAAGATGTCTTTTTAGTTTTTGGAGTGCCAAAATATATAATATGTGACAACGGTTCCGAATTTATTGGGAGTCCAGTCAAGAAACTTGCACAGCAGTATAAGGTAAAAATCCTGTTTAATGCTAGTCGCCATCCCCAAGCTAATCCTACGGAGAGAACCAATAAGACAGTTATCACTATGATTCGGGCTTATGTAGGAGACCATCATAGGAATTGGGACCAGAATATAGCTCAATTGGGATTTGCTCTGAGATCTTCAGTCCATGAGTCTACTGGTTATACCCCAAATCTTCTCGTCTTTGGACGTGAACTCATGGTTTCTGGCTCCGGATTTGATGTTCTACAATCTGAGGACCAACTGCCTTCGGTTGGAGATTGCCAGGAGTACAATGATAAACTAAAATAACTTCAGGCGATACATCGAGAAGTGTCTGAGAAGCTGAAAGAGGTGCACCGTACCAATGCCCGTCAGTACAATCTTAGAAGACGCCCCCAGACCTACCGAATTAATAGCCTGGTATGGAAGAAGAACTTTACTCAGTCTGATGCGGTTAACTTCATTTCTGCCAAATTAACACCAAGATTTGTAGGCCCATATGTCATTGCACAAAAGATTTCTCCTTTGGTTTACAATCTGCAAGATCTTCATGGAAAGTCAATAGGAAATTGGCATGTAGCCGACCTTAAGCCCTACAACAACTAGTTCGGAGAAAATTTGGGAAATTTTCTTCTGGTGGGGGGGTATTTGTAACATGCTTTCTACTTGATTTAGTATATGTCCCCAAATGAGCCTGATCACCTCATTAAAATATCTAGTTAAAGAGCTAGCCTTTAACGTTTGGACGAATTACTCAAGCCTGGAAGTGTTGCATTTTGCCTAACCTACCATAAGGGCGCAGGAGAAATTCATTTTAGCGAGTGAAGGACATCGGCTACTGCTAACAGTAGATCAACAGCTGTTTACCGGTAAGGCAGGCTGTTGATAGTGATATTGACATTGATAGATTGATAGCGGCATCCCTGTTTAGACATGCTTACCAGTAAGGAACATTCTAGTGGCTTCTGGGCATTGATGATACGACATCGGGACTAGATGAACCCTCTACACTACGGTGGATTACTTTGGTTTTTAGAAGAACATTTTTGAGGATTTTTATTCCCTGGAGTCTGATCGTGGCTGCTGGACTGAGGATAATCTGTTAGTTCCACTGTTGCTGCGCTCTCCGAGTTGCTGTTGCCGGCACCCGCCTGTTTGTCTGCCGTGCCGTACCGACCGACACTGCCGTACCGCACATCCGGTTCACCCGCGGTCGTGTGCTTCCTCTCGGTTCGGTCGACTTCGTTGAAGTTACCGGGCCTGGACTTGTCGTCTTCTGGTGAGTGACTTACAAATTTTTTGGTGATCTCTCAGGTTATACTGTATTCCTCTTCGAGACGGGGACCATTCCTCTCGATATACCTCTCGAAGGATACTCAGCGCCTGGGACTCCACAAATAAGAGTTGCATCAATTATTACTCTTTTACTGTCTTTAGGTAGTTAAGTTGGTTTATGTTAAATGTTTAATTATATATATCTGTATTGTAAGAAGGGTTTAATTATCTTAAGGTATCTTATCTAAGTCTGTGTGGTTATATCAGTAATAGTCTTGGTTATATATATGGAGTTGTTTTTTTTTCACTGTAGCGCAGATTAGAGGCAATACTGTCTGTAACTGTTATAAAATGATATAGGATACGTTTTTGCCCTTTACGGGAATTATTGCAATAAACTCGAGTCTGTAAAGTTCTGTAGTCTTGAGTTTTCCCGTCTTCACAGCTTAAATTTATAGTTATATTAATATAGTTGGAGTCACACCAACCATTTTTCCTACTTACTAAATTTATAAATATATTCGTATTCTCACAATTAAATTTAACTTTTATTGTAAACGGTTCATCGACCTTTGGTAATTCTCTTGGGTCCCTACACCTGCTTACCCTGGTGAAGTCCCGGAACCTGGAAAGGACTGGTTCCTTGTTACAGTCCCTGGAGTCTCCTTCCAAAACAAGGTGGCGCCCCAAAATAAATATTGAACATCTTTCGTCGTTGTTGTGGACTTCGCCTAGGACTTGGAACAACTTACCCCCCCTTTCCACTGAGCTAACCAGCATCAGTAACAGAGACTGGTGTGGACTGTTACAAGGCGTCTTGAGTTTTGTGAAATTATGATGACCAAATTAGATACAAATCAATTCCTTCTAAATGACATTGTATTTTCAGACGAGGCTACATTCATGTTAAATGGTAATGTAAACAAACACAACTGCCGTTACTGGACTGATATTAATAAGCACTGGATGATAGAAGGTCACACGCAACACCCACACAAGTTGAATGTCTGGGCCGGCATATTACGTGGAAGAATTGTAGGACCGTGTTTTATTAACGGAAATTTAGACGGAGTTTCCCACCTTGACATTCTCAGAAACCGTATAATACTAGCTCTTCGAAATATTGTTGGTGAAAACATGGCTCAAATCTGGTTTCAACAAGATGAAGCACCCCCGCACTATAGGAATATTGTAAGAGATTACTTAAATGTTATGTTCCCTAAAATATGGATCGGAAGGAGAGGTGCCATTGAAAAGAGGCCCGCTCGTTCCCCCAACTTAACTCCTTTGGATTTTTTTTCTGGGGCTATCTTAAAGATAGGGTGTATAAAAGAAAACCACGGAAATTTGAAGAACTGAGGAACAGGATCCTAGAAGAAAGTGGTTGTTTGGAACGTGAAGAAACATGACTAGAGTAAAACACCCTGTGCAGGCCTTTTATAATTGATTAACTCACTGTCAAACAACAGAATGCGGACACTTCGAGCATCTGTTGTGAAAAGGCTCTCTGTAAGTAGTAATCTTCTAATGCCTAAATCATTGCAAACAATGAAACTTATTATTATACAGCAACAATTAATTGTAAGCAGTTTTGGGTAGTAAAGTTAAAATCAAAAAGCTTATCAGTGCATTTTGTACATTAACCTTAGTTGCAAACTCAAGCCATCTTTGAACGGCTGTCATTGTTGACTCGGTTATCCATTTGAGGTCGGGTTTGCGGCTCTGTACTCTACTAATAAAAACCTTTTATTTCAAATGCATATCAACCTATGCTTATATTTAAGATTTTCTTCTGACTCTTCCGCCCCCCTGAGGAAGTAGCGGATCACTGAATATGTGATAAAATAGATTTTTATGTCCAGTAACTTTGTGTAAGGTTTTTCAAGCTCTATTTCAAATATTTTGAAAAATATTTAACCGACCCGGGACTATTTGGACACCCTGTATAGTCTTAATATATAGTAAAAATAAATTAATTTTACATGTAGAGAAACATGGAATGTACACGAAAATACCGACTGAACGGGTTACTGATCTTTGTTAAATTTGGCAAATAACTTCATACAATTTGTTAATTTTTAACGCAAATTTTCCATCAGTTTTCAGAACGAGTTTTGTCTATATTGTATACATATAAATTGTATATATATATATATATATATAATTTACTTTTTTAAGTACTAATATACTGTAGTATAGTACAAAAGTATACATTTAATACTCGTAGTACTGGTGATGAATTTTACCCTTGTTAGTGTATTGGGAATACTGTTCAATCATTAGTATTAACGGCTAGGCTTCAGTAAGTCCAGTTTTCATTAAGTCCAGGACCTTGTATTTTGCCATTTTAATACTGGCTGTTTCATAAAGTCCAGTTTTCAGAAAGTCCAGTTCTCTAATATTAATTTAAAATATAACGGAGTTTCATAAAGTCCAGTTTTCAATAAGTCCAGGAGTTTAATGTTATTAAAATACAGCTGTGTCAGTAAGTCCAGTGTCACAAAGTCCAGAAGTACAGTCTGTGCCAGAGCAAGTCGCCGACGACCGTCATGTTGCTATTTTGCAGGGGCAATTCTGAAGGCGTTCCAGCCTCAGCACAAATTGTATAATTCATGTGGATTGTTATGTAAAGCAGCCTAAAAAGAATTAGTTTGAATTCAAGCTTTAAATATTTATCTTTATTTTATGTATATTTGCAATTGTGTATCTAAATTATAGTTTTAAAATGTGATTTTTCATACAAATCATAGAATAAATAGAAAACAATATTTTAATTATCAAACTTTATTCAACCTAACATTAATTAATAAATATAAGTATACATTTGGAATGTTTATTGTATCTGTACTATGTATGTCCAATTAAATCACCGTAAATAATAACATTAATAACAAAATGTTGTATTATTTTACTATATGAAAAATCAAATTCTCAATAATGCCAGACACTCAACAAATGGTCTGAAAGTATTGAGTTTAGCAAACACACATAAAATATATATTTTTTACGTATCATATGTTCCAATGGTAAAATAAAATTATATAACATTTTCCTGTATTAACTATGTTGTGTTTTATTAAATAAAACAGGAAATTAAAATTAAACATTTTGCAAACAACAACTGTCGTTTCATTATAAAATTTTATCCAGGAGCTATTTTACTAGTTCTCATAACCAATTAAGATAACTGGTCTGTTACGTATTATGCAGAAACCAGTGTTGATTATTTACTACTAAACGCTATTACTACAACGTTATTTATCGAAGTAATAAAAATGATAAATCTTATATATTTTATATAAATATTAGCTCTGATAATGGCAGTAAAGAAAGAACCTACTATATATGTATTATATATAATCAGCCAAACAATAAACAGCAGCTGGGATGTTTACCAGTCGGGCCACTTTAGCTCAGTAAAACTACCTTGCCCCGATCATGAGGTTAAATGACAATTGACTTAGTGGGAAGCCTATCAGTCGTGGGGCTGGACAACTTTCATTTAAAACTGTTTTTTTCCACGATATATCAGAAACTAACATATAGACGTTTGTTTATGCATGAAGCTTCAGTACTATATGAGAAACACTGCGTTCGATTGTGGTAAACGTCACACCATGAGATTTGGGTGACATTTAGCATATATTACATTAGTTTTATGGGTAACCATTGTGATATTGATAACATAGCACAATAAATATATTTGTGAACAAACTCAATTTTATCCATTATAGATTTTAACGTCCTAATAATATTATATATGCAACAGTGCCTTTGTTTCTTTGTTTTGTTTTCACGCGTAAACTACTCAACCGATTGTACTGAAACTTTACATAGACATTCCTACGGTTCCTGGAACGAATATGGGCCTATTCTTATTTGGAAAAACCTTCCGGGCTCCACCATAATGGACTTAAAAATAGCAAAAGTTCCAATTCTTGGTCTTTAAAGTTTCGTAATTTTTATTGAATGAGCCTGTCAAATGTAATCAATCTTTCTGTGTAAACATTATACTATGGCAGCACACCAATATGTTTATTTAATTTAAGCACTATTTTATTTATGTTTCATAATCAAATTTAGCTGACACTAAACTCCTGTTCTCAGTCAATTAGGACTGTATATATATTTTTTTCGTTAACATTTTGTTAATCGGGTAAATAAGGCAAATTCAAACTATGGAACCGTAACTAGAATAGACTCGAAGTCAGTTGAAAGTTGAAATGCTCGGAACCAGAGAGAGTTTTGATCGAAGTAGGCATCACATTCCTAAGTAGGTAAATATATTTCCCTCGTCAGAACAACGATGAAAACTCATCTATGGCACTAAAAATACATTAGATCGGAAGTAGATCACAATAGCTGGAAATAAGCGGTTTTTTAAGCAAAGCTGTTTTCGGAGACCAGTGTAAATAATTTATTGATGAGAGCAACGAGGTAAATTCAGTTGTGGTATCGGAAATATGTTGAATTTGAACGAGAAATGAATGCTCCTATACCAACCAAACATGATATAAGATTTTGTACCTCTGATCGTCTAACCATAAACACTGAAATTATATGAACCTGATCATATGACTACTTACGTTTGAAAACACATTATAGAGGACCATCATAAGTGTTTTGATAAAGTTGGCTTCGGACCTTGATTTTTTTACCCGCGGGTAACAACTTGTATGACGTATTAACAAATGTAGACTAATCATTCCAACACATCCCACACCATTTTAAGGTGAGTGGTGACTAGATGTGTAGACTTTTATTATTTAAACACTAATATGAAACGCAATAAAATGAAAAGAACGTGAATGTATCATGTGACAAGATCATGTGTATCATTTCGAAAAATATTTCATAATTAGACTTAATTGAAACTTAATTTCTACATAAACAAGAATGAGGTCAACCATTGAATTTGGCTGATAACACTGTTCGATAATGGTGAATGTCATTCCATGGGATATGGCCTAGCGTTAGCTATTATATTTTTATTGGTATTATAGGAAACCATTGTGGCAATGAAAATATGGCAGAATAAATTTGAGAACAAACCTAGTCCAATAAAGACTTTTTTACATGGACAATTTTTATTCATATGGTAAAATGAAAAAATTACCAGAGTGGAAAGTCAATGTTAAAAGTAGGTGACGATATTTAATATCAGAGAACTCTCGAGTTGCAGTTCCCAAATTTAGCTCACCGGAACTTTCGTTACTGTAAAAATGCTATAAAACATAATTTAATATGAGACTACAATGTGGTAAGTTATCTCGAGAAAGATTTCTTCTGTTAACTTCATTTTGATATAGACAAGGTTGGACTGTTATCACTCAGTACGCCAACACAGTTTTTATTTTATGTACCGGGGGTATATAAAAATGTCTCTTCTGTGCGACTGTTTATCATTCTATCTGCCTGCAGGTATATCGAAAATAAAATGTGTTATAGATTTGAAATGTTGAATGCACACTCAGTCTGTTATGCAACACGTGGTGTGGCGTGTTGCTACTTTTTGTATATTATATTGAATTAGTAAAAAGCATTCAGTTTTAACACGCAAGCCTCTTAAACAAAGCGATAAATGTACATTTTGAATTTTGCTCCATTTTAATTGTGCAGCTGATGAAACATTGAGAATGCCTCTTCTTGTGTGTATTGTTGCTGGCTAAACGAGACACTCTTTTGTAGTGTACGTGTCTCTGTTGCCGAGATTGCGTTTTGAGCTTCTTCGTTACCGACTGTCTAGGCTAATTGGTTGGCCTAGGCTATAATTATGTCAGGAACCTATTGCAGCTGGCAAATTCAAGGATATCGAAATCATATTCCTAATGTACTCTGCTGTATTGATCTTTGTCGAACCCTTTTTTACGGACGTGGACTCCAGATTCCAGTAGTCAAGGCTGTGACAGAATGTCAGATTTCAAAACGCTACACAAAGTGGAAGGTGAAGTAGAGCTAAAACTATTAAAATTCCCTTTTGATTGAATCAGCCCTTCCAATAACAGTTGTGTTAAAGTGAACAAACTGTAGTAATTAATGTATGATGGCAGTAATGATAAGAAATTATTTCTGTAAACATTGATACTGATGTGGCATTTTTATGTACTTCCTACGTAATCTCATAGTTAATCCTACAATAAAACAAGACTTCCAGGACATTTCTTAACTCACGAATATCTAATATAATAAGATAAAATTTAACTAGAACACAATTAAAAAACCTCGGCTTGGTAATACAAAAATAAATTATGGCACTGTTTAAAATTCCATGTTTTATTTTGTGAAATATAATATTTCTTTTTAAGGGAGCATTGTTGGAATGATTACTAAAAGTATATATACATATTTATTTAAATAACTGTTTTTCTACACCAGTTTCAATGAGAATACTGTGTTAATCTTTTTTTGTAGTATAGTTTGAATTCTTACTAATGATTTTCATTATACTTTTTAAGTTTTTTTTTTCTTCGGACAAACTGCTAAATAAAAGGCCTTCATGATCAGACATGGACATTGGTAAAGAATTTAAATGTAAGAATAACAAATGTGCCTATACTATGTCTCTTCTGACGGATCTGAGGTTGTTTCCTGTAATACGAGTAGTTTTCTAAAACTGTAACCAAAAGGACTATCTATTGGAAACTGTTAGACTCATGTTATAACTATTAGGATAATATGATAAACTCCAAACTATAAAATATATTTTATTTTCGTCGATTTATATTTTTTAACGTTCATCCATTATTACAATAGTTATTTACCGATCGATAACACGTGTGAATTTCTTCCTCAACCATGTCAGATATTCCATAAACTGTTATGCCACCATAATAGAACAAACTATGCAACTTTTTTGAATAATTCCACAACACAAACAAAATAGTGAATTGCTTCAGTGTTTCAATGAAAACAAATGTACAACAATGATCATGATTTGCAGGAATTTATTTAGTAATTGTGTGTGGGAGACGAAAGCTACAGACAGTATAATGTGTCAGAACTGGATACGGGAGGTCCTCCATAGCATGTTGCACCTGTCAATGACACATTATCTCAAAATGTGACGAGGGTGCAATAAACCTCCCTCGCCCCTCGGTTCTAGCCGTGAGCCTGACAGGCTAAAGGAAGTCCTAGCCGAATATTTCTATTGTTTGAGTTTATCGTACTCCAGAAATCAGATTGTTATCTAAAAGTGTCTGTTTTATTGCTAATATAAACTAATCTATCAGAACTGTTTATACAATTTTATGTATAAAGTTAAAAGTGTTTTAATTTTACATTAATGATGAACTTCTAAACGAGAATTAAATAAATTTACATGAATTGTTAACATAATGTAATTTATTCCTCGGGTAAAGTACCTTTATTTCAATGTATAATGTTGTATATCGGTAGATTAAAATAAAGAATCAAAGATACAAATTTCTTATAAACTTTGACTAGTGTGTATACGAACATTTTTAAATTATCTGGTTACTTTCAAATGACAAAACTACTTGCTGACGCGTTCAATGGAGTGTTTTTTACAATTAAGTACACATAACCAAAAAAACCTATTAAAATGATAAAAAATATCCATCTATAAAACAGTACAGAAATCTGCTAAATGGGGAGTAGTATAAAAACAACACAGAGCTAAGGCAGTTTTCGGGTAGCCTACAGCTGACTTCACACAGTCAGAGGTAGATAACGATGAAACGTTCTCTATCAAATTTGATTCGTTCCATTTTACCCTTGACATTGTACTCAACTAACAAAGTATAATAGAAAAGGGTGCATTAATTATAAAAAATATTTAAAATCAAATTACACGTTATTGTTTTACAACCTCTCGAAGTTACAAGGAGGAAAGAGGGCCTAGACAGGCAAATATCTATATCGTTATTAATGTATCATGTTTACCTTTTTACTTGGTAATATAAGCTTCTCAATTTATCTTTGTATAACGTTGAATAAATTTGAAAATTGCATTTAAATGTTTGATCGGTAGGTTTAGTGAGACGTGTTTTCTTGTCTAGTACCGTGCGGGCTAGAAGAGTTTTGAGCACTTTGTCACCCAAATTCCTTTGGCCCGGTTCCTTTTTTTAGAACTTCTTAACATTCTTGAACCAGATAAAAACTCTCTAGCGGCCCACCTCAACCATGACATTTAGATTCATTTACTATACTCTATTGCTTTTAATCTGGTTAATGGGTTATCTTCAAATATGGATTTACTGGCTTTAGAGTGTTGGTAAGGAATACGAATTAACATAACAAGATTATAAAAATATGTGAATTTAATTAAATGTCTATGTTAATTAAGCAAAAGCCATAAATAATTTCATATAGGTCAGTTCATCGCTAAACATATTTCTATTCAGACTAAAATTGTAACCGATTTGATTGCGTTTGATGGAAACTAATTGTGTATGCAATATTTTCCAAAGCACACAATTTGCGTAACTGATGACTTGAGTTGTTACTCTGAGTTGCCAATTTTAATGGATAACGTTTTAACATGTATAGTCTACCAAATATCCTAAGGAGGCTTCAACAGGAGCGCCCAACACCGGAAGTTGGTTTCCTTTCCCACGCGTATAAACTTACTGTAGGCTATCGCTTAAAATGTCGTTGAGTATGTTCTACACTTACCGCACGGTAATTTTTTAATTGAACCTAGGGTTTATTGCCTTCGTTATGATTCTATTGTTTACTAATATTGAAAGGTTTATGATATTCTGTACAGGCCTACACCTGCACAAAACATAGATGTTTTGCAAATTGTTGTGTAGTAAAAACCAGGTATAGTACAGAGTTATTTTAAATTTGGGTTAACAGGTAGGAAAATCTGAAGATTTTGTTAATGTTACTTGTACCTTAGCGGGTTGTCACACGCTATTAGCACAAAGCAAATAAAAAAACCTATTTGGGCTATTGTCGATAGGCCGGTTATAGTGGGCTTTTTAGTGGGAATATCATATTTGCTTCGTATTTGAAAAGTGGCTGGTCGAAATGCTGGAAGTCATAAAGATTGACAGAAATGAACGCTGAGCACCATGGTAAACGGATGTAGGTCCACGTCATAAAACTGCCGGAAGCATTTCTTACCTACTTCTTAAGGGGTGGACAGTGGGTCCACAGTCCCGGCGTGGGACCCACTGTCCGACTCACGGGTTTCTTTTGACGAGGGGTTGACAAGGGATCGTCGTACTCACACTGCAGCACTTGAATGGATGTTTCGAGATCTAAACTCTATATTTGCTAAATAGTTTTCAGTACACTACATAAGACAGCTGCAAAAAAATGAAACAAAATTATATACATCAAATAAAGTCAGGTTAGTTCCGCCATTTCTAACTTAAGAATGTCTGTAACGATTATAGATGTCTTTACTTTATTGGATACGTTTTCGCTCCGACTAGGAGAACAACGATTAAAATATCGTAAGAATGCAAAGGAAAATTAGGTAAAGGGAACAAGACATTTATATAATAGTATAAGAACCTAACTTTAGTCAATTGTTCTGTGTAAACATTGTTTTATAGTAGCACAATCATAAATTACCTTACATTTAGTCGTGAAAGCATAGAGTAAGCTTGCTAATAACAACACTTCTTATTTCAAACTTTTTTTGCTACCAATGTTGAGCACAAGTAATACAAATATTTAGATAAATACTAGATAACTAAAAGTTTTATTAAAAGTCTACTTTTAACTGTACACTTTAGTAAATATTGAGTATGCATGATGAGTACTGCATGCAGACATCAAAGGAATGTACTATATAACTTTTATATAGTTATAAAACGCATAGTTTATTTGACTTTTGACAGAAGTAGGCTTCTCAGAAGTTTGTATGTACCTTGTTCGAGAAAACAAAGCAATGTTAACTAGGGCTTTTTTTATTAACTAAACACCAAATTTTAAAACTTTTAACGGTTAACGGTTTATTTTAAAGGGGGATAAAACTAAAAGGGTTTAAGATTAAATTTAAGAATTTGGAGCGTTCGAGGTCCTTATAACTGCTAGTAATTAAACATGTTATCTCCTGTCGTTCCGGGATCACTATTTGAAATAACGTTACTTTTTTCGCAGCGAGATATAGCGATGAATAGCAATAGCAGTCCTTTTACCTCTAATCATAAAGATCAATAGAATGTAGATTTAAGCAGTATTACATATTAAATATTTAGTATAGAGAAATAAGAAAATAACATTTATTTCTTACACAATTAATCACAATCAATACGAAAGAGAGGGTTTTAGTTTTGAAATATACTACATCAATTACAAATGTATTATTTTATTTAGACAATATTAAGGCCAATTAAATTAATAAAACTTAAAATGTGACCAAATAACATGTCTTGTTTTTGGTCTTGTAAAATGAGTGACAGTTTTAAAAGGCTTAAAATTTAGAAGTCCATTTATAATAATTTGTAATCACTACATGAAATTAGTGACCATTGGTATCAAATTAATTTCTGAAGTGAGCAGTATAACTTCATAGCATGACTCTGGTTTATAAAGGTAAAAAGTCTTAACATAGTTTACCTTATAAAGGTCCTGCTAATATTGTATATTCAGATAACTACTATATAATGTACATGGAAATGGGCAAGAGTGGAATGGAATTGTAAATGTGACCAAAATCACATATTGTACGTTGGGTCTTGAAAATTAAAATTATTAATTTGTACAAGGCTTCTAATTTTAATGTGCATTTAATACTTATTTGTAAACACTACCTGAAACTGACCAGATTTATAGGTAAAAAGTCTTAACATTGTTTACCTTATAAATGTATTTCTAATGTTGTATATTAAGATTAGTACTGTATAATGTACGTGAGAATGGCCAAAGAGAGGAATGGAATTGTAAATGTGAGCAAAATCACATATTCTACTTTGGGTCCTAACAATTGATATTATATAATGCTTCAACTTTTGAGGGGTTTTAATATTTATTTGTAATTATAACCCCTACCAGAAACTGACAGGGGGTATCAGATGAAGTTCTGAAGTGAGCAGTATAACTTTATGACATAATTTTAGTCTATAAAGGTAAATAGTCTTAACATATTTATCTTATAAAGATACTGATAATGTTGTAAATTCTGATTACTTCTGCGTGGTGTACATGGAAATGGTCAAAGACAGGAATGGAATTGTAAATGTGAGCAAAATCACATATTGTACTTTGGGTCCTGACAATTAAGATAATTAATATTGTATAATGCTTCAACGTTTGAAGTGCAATTAATATTTATTTGTAAACACTACCTGAAACTGACCAGTGGTATCAAGTGAATTTCTTAAGTGAGCAGTATCACTTCATGGCATGACTTTAGTTTATGAAGGTAAAAAGTCTTAACATTGTTTACCTTATAAAGGTCCTACTAATGTTATATATTCAGATTACTTCTGAAAGGTGTACATGGAAATGATCAAAGAGAGGAATGGTATTGTAAATGTCAGTAAAATCACATATTGTACATTGGGTCCTGACAATTGATATAATTGATATTATATAATGATTCAACGTTTGAAGAGGATTTAATATTTATTTTAATTGTACCCCTACCTTAAAATGACAAGGGGTATCAGATGAAGTTCTGAAGTGAGCAGTATAACTTCATGCCATAATTTTAGTTTATAAAGATAATATGTCAAATATAGTTTATCTTTATGAAAATATATAGTTTAGATAATGTTGTAAATTCTGATTACTTCTGAGTGGTGTACATGGAAATGGTCAAAGAGAGGAATGGAATTGTAAATGTGAGCAATATCACATATTTTACTTTGGGTCCTTTCAATTAAGATAATTAGTATTGTATAATGCTTCAACGTTTGAAGTGCAATTAATATTTATTTGTAAATACTACCTGAAACTGACCAGTGGTATCAAATGAATTTCTGAAGTGAGCAGTATCACTTCGTGGCATGACTTTAGATTATGAAGGTAAAAAGTCTTAACATTGTTTACCTTATAAAGGTCCTACTAATGTTATATATTCAGATTACTTCTGAATGGTGCACATGGAAATGGTCAAGGAGAGGAATGGAATTGTAAATGTGAGCAATATCACATATTTTACTTTGGGTCCTTTCAATTAAGATAATTAGTATTGTATAATGCTTCAACGTTTGAAGTGCATGTAATATTTATTTGCAAATACTACCTGAAACTGACCAGTGGTATCAAATGTATTTCTGAAGTGAGTATTATCACTTCATGGCATGACTTTAGTTTATGAAGGTAATAATTCTTAACATTACCTTATGAAGTTCCTACTATTGTTATATATACAGATTACTTCAGAATTGTGTACATGGAAATGGTCAAAGAGAGGAATGGAATTGTAAATGTCAGAAAAATCACATATTTTACTTTGGGTCCTAACAAATTGATATTATATAATGCTTCAACGTTTGAAGAGGATTTAATATTTATTTTTAATTGTACCCCTACCTTAAAATGACACGGGGTATCAAATGAATTTCTGAAGTGAGCAATATAACTTCATGGCATAATTTTAGTTTTTAAAGGTAAAAGTTCAAACATTGTTTACCTTATAAAGGTCCTACTAATGTTATATATTCAGATTACTTCTGAATGGTGTACATGGAAATGGTCAAAGAGAGGAATGGAATTGTAAATGTGAGCAAAATCACATATTCTACTTTGGGTCCTAACAATTGATATAATTGATATTATATAATGCTTCAACGTTTGAAGGGGTTTTAATATTTATTTGTAATTATAACCCCTACCTGAAACTGACAGGGGGTATCAGATGAAGTTTTGAAGTGAGGAGTATAACTTTATGGCATTATTTTAGTTTATAAAGGTAAAAAGTCAAACATAGTTATCCTGATAATGTTGTAAATTCTGATTATTTCTCAGTGGTGTACATGGAAATGGTCAAAGACAGGAATGGAATTGTAAATGTGAGCAAAATCTTATATTGTACTTTGGTTCCTGACAATTATGATAATTAATTTTGTATAATGCTTCAACGTTTGAAGTGCAATTAATATTTATTTGTAAACACTACCTGAAACTGACCAGTGGTATCAAGTGAATTTCTGAAGTGAGCAGTATCACTTCATGGCATAATTTTAGTTTATGAAGGTAAAAAGTCTTAACATTACCTTTTAAAGGTCCTACTAATGTTATATATTCAGATTACTTCTGAATGGTGTACATGGAAATGATCGAAGAGAGGAATGGAATTGTAAATGTTAGCAATATCACATATTTTTACTTTGGGTCCTTTCAATTAAGATAATTAGTATTGTATAATGCTTCAACGTTTGAAGTGCAATTTATATTTATTTGTAAACACTACCTGAAACTGGCCAGTGGTATTAAATGAATTTCTGAAGTGAGCAGTATAACTTCATGGCATAATTTTAGTTTATACAGGTAAAAGTTCAATCATAGTTTACCTTATAAAGATCCTGATAATGTTGTAAATTCAGATTACTACTGAATGGTGTACATGGAAATGTTCAAAGAGAGGAATGGAATTGTAAATGTGAGCAAAATCACATATTTTTACTTTGGGTTCTTGCAATTAAGATAATTAATATTGTATAATGCTTCAACGTTTTGAAGTACAATTATATTTTTTTGTAAATACTACCTGAAACTGACCAGTGGTATTAAATGAATTTCTGAAGTGAGCAGTATAACTTCATTGCATAATTTTAGTTTATAAAGGTAAAAGTTCAAACATAGTTTACCTTATAAAGATCCTGATAATGTTGTAAATTCAGATTACTACTGAATGGTGTACATGGAAATGTTCAAAGAGAGGAATGGAATTGTAAATGTGAGCAAAATCACATATTTTACTTTGGGTTCTTGCAATTAAGATAATTAATATTGTATAATGCTTCAACGTTTGAAGTACAATTATATTTTTTTGTAAATACTACCTGAAACTGACCAGTGGTATTAAATGAATTTCTGAAGTGAGCAGTATAACTTCATTGCATAATTTTAGTTTATAAAGGTAAAAGTTCAAACATAGTTTACCTTATAAAGATCCTGATAATGTTGTAAATTCAGATTACTTCTGAATGGTGTACATGGAAATGGTGAAAGAGAGAAATGGAATTGTAAATGTGAGCAAAATCACATATTTTACTTTGGGTCCTTACAAGATAAATAATATTATATAATGGTACACCAATTTAAGTGCATTTAATATTTATTCGCAAATTGTAACTGAAACTCGTGAGTGACACTAAATATAATGCTTAAATAAACTGTATGCTCTTTAACTTTGGTTAAGGGTTAGTGTTTACATTTGAAAAAGTATATGCATGTTGGTTATTCGTGGAAGTAGTGAAAGAGATGAAAAGAGCTATGAATGTCAGCAATATAGTTTATTGTAAATATTGGCTCAGATAAAGAAGAAAAGTAATATAGTATGTGTTTTCAGTTGTTTAAGTGCAATCAATAATTATTTGTAAGTCCTACCTGAAACTAGGTATTGGCAATAAGTGACATACTGAAGTAAAGCAGTATCATTTTATGTTATAACTTTATTTTAAAAGTAATATTCTTAATCCAGTGTATAACTGTGTAATAACATCCATGAAAAATGGTTTTTAAACTAAGAATTAAACTGTGATTATGAGCAGTACCACATATTCCACCATTAGTTTAGACAAGTAAGAAAACTGTTATTCATAAATGCTTTAACAGGTGTTTTACATTTATTATTTATTTCTGAACACTATCTGAAACTGGTCAGAGACAACAGTATCAATTCATGGTTTAATTAAGGTTTATAATAGTAAGAAGTTTAATAGTTTTTACCTTTTAAAGACACTGTGAATGTTACTTATTCTATGTAAAACTGCATGTGTATATTAAAATGGTCCAAGAGAGATATTCTACAGTAGATGTGAGCAATATAAAAATATGGTATCTTTTGTTAGACTAGTATTAAAACTATAATTCATCAACGTTTCCAAATTTGCATTTGCGTTAACAACATGAAATGTTAAAGTGAGCAACATCACTAATAGCAAATATATTTTATAAAAGTAATAAGTTTAATAGTGCTTACTGCTTAAAATTCTATGGATTTTTAAAATTCATATTACAATTGAATAATGTACATGAAAGTGTCGAAGGGAAGTACTGTAGCACTACCTTATATTGTATCTTTGGTCCAGACAAGGAAGAAAATTCACATTGTAAAATGCTTCAATGTGCATATAATGTTCATTTGTTAACACAACTGGAAAAAAAACCTAGTGACAATAGTGTCACTAATATAGATAAAGTTCTAAAGTGAACAGAATCACTTATATTACACCAAGTACAGTTTAATTTAACAAAACAGTTCTTCTATTAAATTTGTACCAGCTTTGTTCTTATGTACCTCCTTTTTGAGTACAGTAGCTGTAGAAATTCCTGTCTTTTTACAGCAAATTTTAATAGAAACCTAGAATATTTACAATTATTTTAAAGATGTTGCAACACATGTCTCAAACATCCAACAGAATACATAGAAAATACCATTGATATTTGAATATAGAATAATTCTTAAGCAATATATCAACCATTCTATATTATTATTACTATATAGTAAACATAATTTTAAAATTTTATTTTTGTATTTTATTATTTTAATTCCATAATGATTTCATATAATTTTTTCAAACTAATTTGTCTTTTTCAACTGATTAATCTTTTTGTTGTAATTATTTAAATTACGATATTCTGATTAATCTAAAATGGTCTCAAATTAAAAAATTTAAACAGGGGTAATAAAATATTTAATAACTGGTGATTTTATTTAGTAAATTTTTATTTTTGTATGATTAAACAAATTTATTAAACTAGTCTTGCATATTTATTGGAATCCCTTACTCCTGAAGATAGAATTTACTATTAATTAGTGAGTAGTAAAGTAAGTTACATCACTTGTATGATTATCCAATAAAACTAAATTTTACTCTGTGTCAGGGATACTACTAGATTAAGTTTTTTCCAGTGACATTCCTTTGATATATTCCTAGTTGTGTGTGGAGTGATGCTATCATTTTGAGCTACAGGTAAGAAGTGATACTGGACATGGGTTGTAGCCAATGAAGTTCCTGACCTAGTGTGGTGAGGTGAGATTTCGGGCGTTTGGTATACTATTGATTTTTATCACTATGCATTGTCTTCAGAGATATTCTTGCATGAGTGTTATCTGAGTGGTAAGATAAAATTATTGGATCCCTGTAGAAGGGTAGATTCTGCACCTGATCAGATGGGTGTTAAAAGTGGAGAAGTTTTGCTTGCAAAAACATCTAAATATGATGCCAGTACCTACCTAAATATGATGCCAGTACCTACTTAAGTAGTAATATTAAATCACAATTTATTAACCTTGGAATGAAAGCTTTGCATACCAGTTACATGTTGCACACATATTTTGTGTGTTAATACAATTTTAAAATAAATAACAATAAAAATGTTAGGATTATATTTATTTTTATGATATTTAAGGTGAAATCTAAACATTTATGAATGAAATAAAAAGAGGACAAGATTAAGCTTTCCTAAGCTGTAGTCAGGATCGAATTTTGAATTAACATTAATTTAGAATATGAATAAAAAAATTAATTCAAATGCATAGCTATATATACTGTTAAAACTAAAATACACACTGTACTTCACTGTTTCTAATCACCAAATAGGCCTACTTGTTGCATAAAAGTTTTAATGATTAAAATAATATTTTATAATGTCAAGATTAAATCGGGTTTATTAGGGTTTTTTAAGTCTAACTGTATGTCAAAATCAATTTTCAACTATTTAAAAGCCTATAAAATCTACACATTTTATCTAAACGTGTGGAATCATTTTGTAAATCGTTAAAAGTAAAACTGGGACTAAATTGATTTTAATACCATAAAAATCTAAAGTTCCTTTCAATATAATATAATCTTTAATGCCAAATTTTGTCAAGATCAGATAATAATGGGGGCGTCATATTTTAATTTAAATTAGATGGAATGTATTGTAAATTTTAACACGAATCGGTTTAGAGAAAAAGTTTGTGTTTGTAATCATTTTAAGGATTGAAAAATATTTAGTAATTTAATCAAGGAGTGATTTTGAAGAAAAGCTTTAATGGTTTTCAGTAAAACAGAGGAAACTATATGACTATTTACTATTATACACTCTCGTGATAAACGGATGAACGTCGATGTCCGTCCATTCGTTTGCTTACTTATATTCTCAAAAGTATGGAAGGGCATTTTTCTGAACACTTTTCTTTGGCTATCAGTTAACGACTTATATGAAAATTATAACACTTCTATTTCATAGGAATGATATGTATGCTGTATGTATGATATCAAATACTGAGTGACGACCGTTTAGTTATGAAATTATGAGGTATACAAAAGGGTAAGTTTGATATAGACGCCACATAGTATGCCTATATGCTATATGTAAACAATGGCGGGTCTAACAATTAAAAAAATTCCACTCCTTTGAAGGCAGGGTTGGGTAAAATGGGTGATGGCAGTATACGAGGATTTATAGGATTATATAGTGAAATTCTTTCACCAAAATACAGTAATGGAAATAGGAATAGCTTAAAATATTTGAATACAACTCTTGTTTTATGTCCAAACTTGAAAAAGTTTACTTATAATACTACTAAACTACACGTAATAAACTGTTAGAAAAGTTTTAGTCACTCCACTAGAAACTGCAGGCAGTATTTTAAAATATAGGCAATTTTGTAATAATACCAAAATAAAAAAAGGCTTATCAATAAACTGTAATAACTTTACAGTATGTATACGAATGAAGCTCCAGAGAGTAATTATTTATTAATTTATGATGTAAGGAGATAGCATTTAGTAACTTGTATCTTTCATGTATAGTCTACTATATATAAAACTGTCCATATTTTTATTTTAAAGTTTTTATTTTGGCCTTGGAATATCCATTTTTTCTGTCTCTAAAAATTTTACTAAAACTGTGGTCACACATTTCTTTAAACTTCTAAGATATTATTCCAACCAGCAGTCCTACTCGCCACGTTATTAGGACTAAGTATGTATTTTTTTACATTTTCCGTTTACAGAATTTCGAAATCTAAAGATATAAACGCTGTAAACAATTCCTACTGCTGTTGAATTTCAAAAGCTTGAAAGTTTATATTTAAAGTGGTACATATGCTTCAATTATATAAATATACAAGAAATTGAGTATTTATGTCATCAGATGCAATAAATCACTGGTAAAAGTAAGTCAACAAATGGATATCGATATATAATAAAACCACTGATTAGCAATTGATTCGACTAGATTATTTCCAAAATTAAAATGTATAAATAAAAGTCCAAATATACTTACGGATAATACAATTAGTAACCTAACATTGCATCACTGTGGTCGTTAAGATGTGAAGATCATTAACATGAAACGGACACCGTGAACATTCAGACATTGTATTCGTAATCACAAAGGTATGTTACGTGTGTGTTGTTTATTCGGGTACAAACTACAGAGTCACAACATTTAATAATATTTAATTTTTTAGTTTTACACTTTCAGATAATCGGTACAGTATATCTGAAGTTTGTTGACTAGAGAGATGCGGTACAATACACAATACTCGTATATTGTGTACAAAAATATTTCTCAATGTTAAACGCTACAAATTAATTTCAGTTATAACTAACCATCAAGCACTATTTTAAAAGTGTATATAAAGCGAAACAAACCTTAAAATCAAATCTATTAAGGTATAATTAATCTGAGTTATGAAACACGCCTGCAGGTGAACGACGCAAACTACTTGCAGCTGCACGCGGCAATGGATGTCCAACTGCTAGTTTTGACTGTACTCCTGGACTCTATGCCACTGGACTTACTGAGACTGCTGTATTTTAATAATATTTCAGAACTGGACTCAGTGATACCTGGACTTTATGAAACTGTGTTATATTTTAAATTAATACTAGAGACCTGGACTTTATGAAAACTGGACTTTATGAAACAAGCACTTTATTTAATGTATTTTTTTGCTGGAAATTCAGAGCTGGACTTAATGAAAACTGGACTCAATGCAACCCTCCCGTATTAACCTCAACTGGTATTTATTTATGGTTGGAGGAAGTAAATTTTGACTTACCTGATACTGTGGCACTCTGTAAAAAAAGCATAAGGTTAGGTGAGTGTGTGCCTGTGATAAGTACGTGGCTCAACTTCTACTACCCTCCGATACGAAGAACAAAGCGAGTGCAATTGTTACAATTGTGCACTTTGATGCTGCAAGCTGTGTGGGAGTAATGAGAGGCACAATGTTCATTAGACATAACTTTATTTGATTCATAGACTGAATGGCAGAGAAATATAAAAAATACATCAAGAATACAACTGAAAGTAAGGACATACATTATATTGGTGTTCACAAAAGGGTATCGCAAACTTCTCATTACTCATTACTTTAAACAAATCTGTCAAATTTCTTACCAATAATATTTATTTATTTAAATAGTATACATCCACATATATTTATTTAGTTAGTTCATAAAGCATTGTTTGGGTTCGTATTGCACCCTCACATTAATAACAGCAACAGATTACTTTCTATTTAGGAATACTTAGTAATACAAGAAGGTGGCTTCGATTTTTAATTCCTAGGTGTACCTACATTTATGTATTGTATACAAAAAGGAAAATATTCAGTAGCAAATGTTTTGCAATATTTGGAATTAATTCCTATTATTTTATGAGATAGGACCAAACTACTAAACGTTAAAGTTTCGAAGCTGATACTGTCAGAAGATAGTTTTCCACATCTCTCTGTCTGTTTTTACCGAAACTGTGTTGTCCCATATCATGTCTGATCGTATTCCAACAATGATAATGCAATAATTTATACTATCGCATTTATATATTGATGTTGTCATTATTGATATTAATATCCTTTTTTTCATAAATACATTTACCACCTAGTTATATTTAGTAAGTTAACTCAATAATTTTAATTTTACAGAATTGTAATTCTAACTGACATCCATACTAGACATCATATATTTAATAAATAATTTAAGAAAAAAATTTTACCGTTAAAATAATTCATTCTAAAGTAGTTTAAAACAGCAATTCCGTTTCTTGGTACCGACAGGAAACATTTGTAATTCAAGAAAAAAACTGAGTGCTTATGTGTACTTGAATAAAGGATAATTTCTAACATAAACATATATACCCTTTAATACTAGCCTATGACGTAAGATGTAGCTATGCGTGACATATTACTTAATGTATAGAAGGTTCCTTGTGTATTACTATATAAGTGAGCGCTTTATTCTACCGAGCTGTGTTGACAAAGCTTCTCTAGAGCTCGTACAGGAATTGGCTATTTACATCTGCGTGACGTAACACGAAATGTCAGCGGCTCCATTATGTGCTGTTGAATAGAATATTAGCTTTTATATCAGTTAATTTGTCCTTACAAGGTAAATTTATTGAATCTTATTTACAAATTAAAAAGACATGTGAGGGTGTCAAAATATTTTGATTAATAGGTTACCGTATTCAATTGTTGCACTGTTGTAATCTGTTGTTGTATGTTTTTAATCGATTGTTTGCAACATATATTTTCAAGACATAACTTTTATATACATACATACGTGTGTGTGTGTGTGTGTGTGTGTGTGTGTGTGTGTGTGTGTGTGTGTGTGTGTGTGTGTGTGTGTGTGTGTGTGTGTGTGTGTGTGTGTGTGTGTGTGTGTGTGTGTGTGTGTGTGTGTGTGTGTGTGTGTGTGTGTGTGTGTGTGTGTGTGTGTGTGTGTGTGTGTGTGTGTGTGTGTGTGTGTGTGTGTGTGTGTGTGTGTGTGTGTGTGTGTGTGTGTGTGTGTGTGTGTGTGTGTGTGTGTGTGTGTGTGTGTAGGCCAGTAGGGACCATATTTATTTCACCTTTTTGTGAGTAATAAATAGGTATTTTCCTTATTTATAATATAATATCTTGATTGAAAAATACCATTCATTTTTACGATAAAGTGTATAGATATAAATTTACTGTATCTATAAATTACTGTATATATATATATATATATATATATATATTATATATTGATGTTGTCATTATTGATATTAATATCCTTTTTTTCATAAATACATTTACCACCTAGTTATATTTAGTAAGTTAACTCAATAATTTTAATTTTACAGAATTGTAATTCTAACTTATATATTGATGTTGTCATTATTGATATTAATATCCTTTTTTCATAAATACATTTACCACCTAGTTATATTTAGTAAGTTAACTCAATAATTTTAATTTTACAGAATTGTAATTCTAACTTATATATTGATGTTGTCATTATTGATATTAATATCCTTTTTTCATAAATACATTTACCACCTAGTTATATTTAGTAAGTTAACTCTAAATGTATATATAGTCATGCAACTTATGCATATACTCTTTGTTAATGTTCCGCGTAAAATCATTTTACCGGTTTGGTATTTTGAGGCAAGTGTAATTTAATTATCAAATGGTACAAGTTTATCCTTAATTTAATTGTTTAAATTTACAAGGTTGTATGCATTATAGAATACCTACATGAAGAATTGCAGTTTTAAAACACAAATTCTGTTGTATCTTAACTTAAGCAATATCTTATACCAAGATTTTTTCTAGTCATAAGTCCGAATTATTGCTACCCGCTATTGATTGTGATAGAGCACAGTTTTGTTGTCTGTTTATTGATTTTCAACACTATGTTTTGAGGAATTTCGGTTGATTGTTGCCATCTGTCGTTGTATATTTTTTCAGCAGATAGTTTTAAGTTACAATATTGTTGTATATATGCTCATAGGGCTGATTAAATTAAATTTACTCATAATATTTTATTTGTTCAGTTTTCTTAGATTTTTACCTTTTTTTCTTAGGCTAGACGTAGAGCTAATTTGAAGAGTCTTTTTTAAAATCAACTTTTTAAAATAATGGATTTGTTAATAACTTATATAAGCCTTTGGAAATTTTGCAGTGGACTTTGATGAAACATTAAGTTGAGAAAAGTTAAATTTTCCTAATATAGACGAAGTTTACTTATATTTTTTCCTATAAACTTAAATTTCTTAAAAATAATTTATTCCCATACTGTAAACAGTGTTTTAATTTTATAATTTTAGATTTTTTAATTTTTTATAATTTGATTTTATGATAAATTTCAGTGGAAACTAAAAATGTAAACGCTATTATAGAAACAAAAGTTATTATTTAAAGTTTTATAGATTATTCTTAGAAACGAAATTAGGCATAAAACATTACTCAAAACCCAATGTTTTACTGCATTAAAAATAAAAATAAAATACTGTTGTGGTGGAAATTAAACATATTAAGTTTATGGTTCTGAATCGATTAACTTAACACAAAAATGTAAGATACTAATAAGTATATTTATTTTGTTATATTTACAAATAAACACATTTCACTACCTACACAAGTCTGAATGAAATAGGCAACCTTCCATTATTAATGCTCCTGTCATTTGGATCACTAGTCGCTCACATTTAGATCACTTTGTTCCTCACAAGTCTGAATAAACTTTTGACGTGACAACGTCTTAAATTAGGTTGCGGCTCGGAGTCACTCATGAAAAAGTGTAACGCCCGGTAACGTTACGATGCCCGTCCAGTGGGTCCGCCGCACGAGATCCGCACGGGATAAGGCAGATAACTGTGGGTCCGCCGCACGGGATAAAGCAGATAACTATGTTTATTCGTGAAAATGTGGAGTGCTTAGATTCGTCATTTACAACAACTACAACAATAAAGGTAAATAATTGTACACTGATATTTCATTATCGTAAACTATGATTGATTGATTAATTGTTAGATTGACACAAAAGTTGAGAAACTGAGTTTATAGGTTATGTCATACTATTGACAAATGTTGATAGTGTTAAGTAAATTATTAGTTTAAATTACTCTGCAATCAATCGTAATTTAGTCGATTGAGAAGAAACAGCGCGTATTGCTAGTCAAACATTTAAAATAACAAATTATAACCTCTAACCTGTCATAACAGTGCGACCAAACAAACGAACTAAACCGACCAATCACCACGCGCGGAGTTTAGAATTTAACTGTGTTTAGCAAGAATTTCAAATTCCAATTTTATTAAATGTTTTATTCAACTTTACCATTTACAATAACAAATTTTAATTAATTTCAAATTATGTACAATGTTTTAGTAAACAAAATATATTTTCTATAGTTAAAATTTATGCAATTCTTATTTTCATTCAATTCCTTGTTCCTATTGTGCAATTTAATAATATTCATATCAATAAATATTCTACCGAGAAAAAGACGTTGTCACGTAAAATCTTCGCCCGTAAAACCGACTTTACAGGCAACCATAATTTTTTGTTTACTTTTTTTAATTGAAGAATTTCCAGCTTTATGCTTCTGTCAGGTAACCAGTGAACACGTATGACTGACGCTCATTAATATTCCAGGCATCCCCATAACAATTGGTCAAACCGAAAATTGTTTATATAATTTTGTGGCGAGTTACATAATAAACAACATAATTACATATCTACATAGATAGGTTAGTTTCCTAATATTGTTGACCTTTATTTGCTGATCAGGTGATATAAAATGTTTTGATTATTATTCTAAATATGTCCTGATTTTTAGAAACTTGATACAAATTGATATTATATTCCATTAATTTATTTATAGCAGAATAATTATTTGAAAACTGACTGTAAACTATCAATATCAGTGGAGATTTACCTGTTCTACTGCTCTCATTAAGCTATATCTAATGGTGTTAACTATTGCTTCGGTGAATTATAAATTAAGTTTTTAATGGAGGTTTATAACTTTCGGTAGTGTGTTGATGAAAATTAATTCACTTTTTAATAAATCTCTCATAGCACATATGCTAAAATCTAACAACTTGGTATAAATATTAGATGTATAAATAAAACTTTATTATCTTTTATATTCTTTCTTAGACTGTTTTTGAGCAACTAACAGTTATAGTAATTTAACTGCAACAAAAGTTTTCATTATGCGTTAAAAGAATGGACCTGTTTGTTTTTTATTAGAAATAAAAAATTTTGTTTCACTAAAAAAATATTGAGTATATATATATATATATATATATATCAATTATAACATAAAATGTTGACCGCATGAAATACTTGCTCTTTGAAGAACGAACGTATGCTTCATATTTGTTTCAATGAAAATAGTAAAATTAAGTACGATTAGATAAAATAAATAATAATGTAGTAAAGATTAATATTCTTTAGCTGCCAAAACTGCATTAAGCTTAAGCACAGTTTCGACAAAGATGTTTCCATCAAACTTTGTATTTAATAAAATTTGCTTTCATTTGTTTTGTAACTCCATTTGTCTCAGAGGGGTGGGGAGAGCTCACCAACACAGTAATCTCTCTCTCTCTCTCTCTCTCTCTCTGTCTCTCTGGCAGTAGAGGTAGCGTGACACTTGGAATTCACGTGTCTACTACAGCACTCCCTGGTGGCATACGTAGGGCATAGTCTATTATCCTTATGTTAAACGAAGTGAGACTACGGGAATCTACTACTCTAATGACTAATTCATAACATTCAATACCCTTACTTAATTGGCTATTAAGTATATTGCAGCGAGGCAGGATATTTTTGTATAAATAAAAAAATTTATATTAGTGTTCATATCTGTTAGTACAATTTCTATACGCCACAATACTCATGAGAATTCTCGAAAAGACTCTGTATTCCAGCCGCAACTACTTAAGCTTAACTAATTATAACTCTTATCAATTAGATCTTCCAACCAGTTTGCTTTCCAACAGTATATTACTGAGTGTAACATAACTTTTAGGACGTTGCCCATCGTATTGAAAAACAAGAAATAGTATCACTAAGTTTCGAGGTTTGCAATCTGGTTTCTTCCTCAGGTGGATAATTATTAAACTAACACATAAACATGTTAGCAATGAGAACTTGCAACAAATAAGTTGTATGTCAACTTCAAACACATTTTCCCAAAAATATGCAGTTAGTGAAACTAGAACCAATAAATGTAATTAAAGTTTGCACAAGTTACAGCACGAATGAATAGTTGTAAGAGGTTGGCATATTGTGACATATGTTTGGAGTAAAAAGTTTTAAGTAAGTAGTAAGTGATATATTTATTACGTTTTATCGTATGTATACAGTTGAAAAATAACATGTTTGTTGTAGTTTATTACCTCTAAGTGCCATAAATATTTAATAAGTTTTTATCCATTTTTCCTAATTTGTAGTTATGTGATGGGTTAATTAGGCTCCTGGAAAAGACGATCAGTTTTCAGACCTAAAAACGTATTGTTATTGTTACAGATGATGTTTCGATACAAGATAAAAAGTAGGAGCAATGGTGAAAATTTAAAGATGAGTCGATATAACAGCTTCTTAAGTAGCAGTGAACGGCCTCTGAATTTCAAAATTATATAGCACACTATTTTTAATTCTAGAGTAACACTTAAAAAAAAATACATGAAACATCATGAAATAAATTCTTTAATTTTAGTTATAAAATATATAATCTCAATTGTTTATTATTTGAAAATGAAAAGCGGAATAGATTATAATTCACATATGAGGTTTAAATATTAATTGTGTTTATTTGTCTACAACTAACAGGTAAATACTTGTTAAAGGTGTTTAATTTCTAGGCGAAAACTATTTCTGTTTGAATATGTAAAGAAAATATTCAATATCAGCTGTGACCAGTCGGGTACGCCTGAGTTGTTTTCGTAAGAACATCGGTGACAGTAACTCAATAACTAACGTGGGAGTGGCAACTAACCCAGTTACTACACCGCAGCGGTAAAGTAATAAACTATCCTACCACAACGTACACTCTGTTCTATCTCTGCTATAATGTTGTATTTGGGTTTTTACATTGGTTTACAATCTCATATTGCTCATTACATATAAAACAAATAACTGAGAAATATCGTTTATTTTAACAATACCATAGATCATATAAAAATAGTAATTAATCAATAGATTCTCGTATTTGTTTCTTTAAAAAAAATATGAATTGATTGTGGAAAAAAAATTTTTAATCTTTCAAGTGAAGTAATTTTTACTATCGACAAACTAATAATCACTCTTTACTTTGATTCATTCATTTAAACGTTTATCATATCTTCCCTTCAATTAATGACTTCAATATTAGTTTCCCGAGTAAAATTTACCGTTCCAGGGAACTAATGTATACTATTAAACAAAAAAATTCTTTAGATGCTAATTGAGCAATTAACTGTTTTTATTGCCTATCTCTGTCAACATGTAGATGGTAATGTTTCTTGGGAAATATTATTTTTTAATACGTGACATGGTCAAACTGTTTTAGATTTTGTTTTAGAAACAGGGTTTTATTAAAATTATTTTTAAAATACTATCCAAAAAAATGAAACTAGTTATTTATTACATACATCTACGTGTCACAAAGACTAATAAGAGTATCTTTGTGAAATCTTAGTTATGAAACAGATTAGAGATTTTTAATAGTGAGTCACAGTATGCTTTTGAGAATTTAGATAAAAATCAATCAATAATCTAAAACGGTATTTGTAATTATAAAAATGTATAGTTTTTTACAAGGAACATGACAATATACAATTAGTTTAAATTCTTGGGCGTATGAAAATGTTATTACAGTAGTGATTACAAGATCTTAGTTTGAATTTAGATACTATCTCAAAGGATTTTTTATATTTCCCCCTGGTGTTACGTAGATTATTTTACGTAGTAGTAGTACTAATTATGATTAACGCAAATACTAATAGTGCTCAAAGAAATGACCTAAGGGAGACAGTTAGAATTGGCCAACTAAATTGTCAGAACTCCAAAAATGTTGGAGATGAAGCGAGGCAAACTATGTGGGAACTAGGACTAGATGTCATGTGCATTCAGGAACCACACTCAGTCAATGGAATGGTGAGGTGTTTTGGATTATCCTCCACAAACTTAATATTAGGAAATGGTGTAAATGGCGAAAGACCTATGGCGGCAATTGTTACAAAGCCAACTTTGCAACCAATGGAACTATCGCAGTTCAGGACCTCACACATTGTCACTGGCCTGTTCAACTGGCAAACAGGTGTAGGGTTTACTTTATCAGTGCGTACTTCCAATGCAGAGACCCAATGGAGCCATACCTAGAGAAGCTAGGTACTATAATAGACAAACTAAGAGGAGAAAATGTAATAATATGTGCTGACGCAAACGCCAACTCACCGCTTTGGCATTCGGACCATCTAGACGAGAAAGGTGATGAACTGGACACTTTTATAGTGCAAAGGGGTTTAGTTGTTGTAAATATGCCGGGAAACTGTTCAACCCACGTCGCAGGTAACAACCTAGATGTTACATTAGCTACTCCTGAAATATCAAGGAAAATAAAAAATTGGAAAGTCAATCAAGAAGAAAGCATAAGTGATCACAGGCTCATAACCTTTGAGTTGGATTTTGGAACACACATCAACTTGACTAGAAAAACGAGTAAGTTTAACGTCAGAAAGCTCAACAAAGAAAAACTGAATGATGAATTTGAATCAAAAAATATGGCACTACAAGAGGAAAAGGACGTAAACAATCGTGCCAAAATGATAACTGCAAACTTGCTCGCAGCCTGCAAAGAGGCCATGCCCAAATCCATACATAGAAAGAAATGTGTGCCTTGGTGGAACATTGAATTAACACGGCAGAGAAGAACCGTGGCTAAATCAAGAAAGAAATACCAAAGATGCTGTCCATGCCTGGTGAGGCTAAGAAAGTTAGCGAGCTATAGAAGGGAAAAGATTAAATATAAGGAAAATGATAAATGACGCCAAGAGGACTTCATGGAGCGAATTCGTCGCTGCAAGTTCTGATGAGAATCCGTATAGCTTAGCATACAAAATAGCAAATAATAAGATAAGAACAGATGAAGTACTGACATCTCTGAAAGGCAACGATGGAGAGGACACCAGGACTGTGGAAGATACCTTGGAAAGACTTGTGGGTGTTCTGCTGCCTGGAGATAATGTTGACGAGGAAGAGGAATACCACATTCAAGTAAGACGAGACCTAAACGAACCATACGAGGCTGCTCCGGAATGAGAGTTTATCTTGACTGAGTTAAAGGAAGCCATAAGATTGGCTAAAGCAAAAAGAGCACCCGGACCTGACGAAAATTCCGATCGAAACATTGAAAAATTTGAGCGAAGCTAATCTCATCATCCTCCTGGACACATATAACATGTGCTGGATAAAGGGAATCTTTCCCAATGAATGGAAAACCGCAAAGCTAAAAGTCATTAGAAAAGCAGGTGAAAGAGATTGGTCAGACCCTAAGTCATATAGACCAATAAGCTTATTATCAGTTTTGGGTAAAACTCTAGAAAGACTTATAGCGAAAAGACTAAGAGACAAGATTGATGAAGACGGAGGGATGAGTGAAGCGCAGTATGGTTTCCGTCCAGGTAAAAGCACGGTGGATGCGATTCTAAGTGTGACAAATTATGTAGGAGAGTCAGGTACCAAATATGTAATAGGTTTGTTTTTGGACATAAGTGGAGCCTTTGATGGAGTATGGTGGCCAGGGTTTCTGCATAAGCTTAGAACTATGAATGTGAGTAAAAATGTATATGAAATGATATCAACGTATCTAAACAATCGATACATGACGATTAGTTACGCAGATTCACAAATCACACGAAGTACAAACAAAGGATGCCCACAAGGTTCAGTTTTGGGTCCGCTCATCTGGAACCTTATCTTCGAGGAGCTTCTAAATAGCCGGTGGCCGGATGGTGTGAAGATAGTCGCTTTCGCAGATGATGCTGTAGTATTGGTCTCTGGAGACTCAAGAAGGGAGCTGGAGAAAACACTGGATGAAGTAACAATCACCCTTGAAACATGGGGGAAAAATGCAAAGCTCAAATTCTCGACCTCTAAGTCCAAATGTATGCTGCTTAAAGGAAACATAAGACGACCGCCAAAGGTTAAACTAAACGGAGAGAAACGTGAAATTTGTGGAACAATTCCAATATCTTGGCGTCCTTTTGGATTCAAAAATGACGTTCTTGCCACACGTTAAAAACAGCTGTGAAAAAGCCAAAACGTTATTCAGGAAAATCACAAGATGCATGAGACTTAAGTATGGTGTAAAGCCGGTTGTGATGTCTACCTTGTACAGAACAGTGTTTGTACCGATCATAGGATATGCTATTGAAGTCTGGAGACATAGAATCAGCCATACACATGTAAAGAGAGCTCTGCGCGCCGCACAACGCCAGGTTTTTACTTGGGATGACCGGAGCGTATTGTACAACCTCCTTCATGGCGATCACTGCCACAACAGGGGAAATGCCGATTGATTACAAGTTGGATGAAATGGCTCTTGTAGCCGACAGAAGAAGAGGAAAGACAAATCTCTCCAAGAAAGCTATTGAAAATCAATTAATGCAACGTTGGGAAGATGAGTGGAGAAACTCGGACAAGGGGCGACAGGACCTATGAGATCTTTCAAGACTTAAGGAGAAGGCAAAGAATGAAACATATTGAAGTGGACCACTTTATAGTACAATACCTAACAAGACACGGAGCCTTCAAGACGTATCTGCACGAACATGGAAAAACAGATGAGGACACCTGTGAGTGTGGAGAGGTAGATACACCCACTCACTCCCTGTTGGAATGCTTGGAACACGAACAATCTAGAACAAATCTTATGCAAGCGATTGAAGAGGAGGAATTGGAATAGCCCACCAATCTGAAAACGCTGGTTGAAAATCCAAAGACATATCTTGAATTAAGAATCCTTGCTAAGAAGGTAATTCTCGAAAGGAATCTGTAACAAGAAATAAGAATAACAAACAAGAACAGGAAATAAGAATTACAAACAAGAGCAAGAAACAAGACTACAAGAGAACAAGAACAAGAAAACAAAAACAAGAACTGGAACATATTGGTAAGGACACAGCACAGGAACCATTTTATTTTATTAAGAGACACTCCAAGTATAAGAAACCGCAGAAAAAGACAAAAAAAAATCAATGACAAGAAAAGCACAGCACAAGAAAAAAAAGAAACAAGAACAATAATTATACTGGTACAATGGAATAAGCCGGACAACAATGGAACAGTTTTATTAAAATGAGATGCTATCTTCGAACAAGTAACCAGATCAAGAGCAGGAGTGAGGCCAAGAACAAGAAATTATGAACAAGAACAAGAAAAGCCCCACCTCCCCGAAGGTTAGGGACGGGTAACGAAGACCTGGCTACCCACTGTCTCAGAGGGCAATAAGAATCCAGGGAACGGCCAAGTGGGCACAAAATAACAAAATAATAAGAAAACAAGAAAATAACAAGATAGTATGATTAAAGCTGTAAGAAATTTTATATATAGACTTGACCAAACACTAAAAAAAAAGACAAAACCCGATAAGGACATAATATTGAGCAGAACTAAGTGAGAGAGAGACTGTATAATTGATCGAGAAAAGCAAATGAAAAAAGACCGAGATAATAAGAAAAAAAAATAACAAATAATAAATCTACGAACGAAGACGGAGAAGAAAGAAGAAAAGACGAGATGATCAAGAAGACGAAGAAAGAAGATGAGAGAAGATTAAGAAGAAAAACTAAATTGTAACAAGAAGAGATTGAAAAAGATTATTGTTAAGTACCATATGTTTAAATATTGAATTTTCCACTCTGGTATGCCGTAAGGCTGGTACAGGTTTAAGTCTTGTGTTGGTCAATGAAAAAAAAAAAAAAATTGTGTTACGTAGTGCTGAAGACTAGGGCCATTTCCTATAGGTACTTTCCAGTACTTAAGTTACAATGCATGATTTGGAGGGATATCATAAATATCCTTGACTATAAATCTGGAATTTGGTAACGCCTTCTAGTAGAAAAAGTAAACAAACAGTAAGGACCAGAGGTTGTGTAACCTTCAGTTTTGATTATACCTAAAATAGTAAATTCATCTTATAAACATTAACTCAAGGAAATCATCATACAAATTCTAAGCTAAGTTTTAACAAATTCCGAACGTCCCGAAACGAGTTTTATATTCTATATATTCCCATACAAAATAAGAGTTATAATCCTAATATTAGACCTAAAACTAATTTTGTGTTGTTCTTATTTCTTTTTTTCACCTCTGTTTAACTCACAGTGTTTTAATCACTTTTTGGTATGATAGGTAGTATGACAAAAAAATCCAACTACTGTAAATGTGTTCTACTGTTTCTTCTACTTGTCTACTTCTAAAACCTATATCATATTTCATGAGACATTCGGCCCTGCGCCAGCTTTATAGATATTTTAGAAAGACCCACAACGTTTGAAAAATGCAGACTCCACATATCTTTCCTAGATCCCGCCTCAAAATATCTCTTCCGCCTTATAAACAAATTTAGCCTGAAATATCTCATTCAGATAAGGTACCAACCCCTCAATTGTTACAACCAAAATTAAGAAAATTTCATTTGAGCAAACAGCATTTATTAAACCTCGAGTTGGAAATAGTATTGCAATTTACCGTACTAATTCTGAAACCCATCTACACATTTGCGACATTGTAATGACACTTGAAGATATCAGATAATTCTCCGAGATAAAACATTTCCCGTCTTAAAATAATTGTTGTAACCTGACCTTTCTAACTCAGTTAAGGTACCATTCACTTGAGTAAGTTACACCAATCTGTTAAAATTGAATTGTAGCCAATACCACTGCATTTTCATGCATAATCAGTTGGATAAAATACTTGTTAGTATTTTATCACAAGCAGTGAGCTTCAGTTAAATTATCTTTTAAAACTGTTTGATAAACCGAGCAGATTACCAAGAGAGTTGAGAGTTTATTGTTCCAAAAGTATTATACTTGTTTCTTCGAAGTAGAGGTTTTTTATACATTTTTAAATTTTAAACATTTTGACTTGATATTTTTTGAAGTGAAATTATTGATATTTTTATCACGAGTACAAAAGCAAGGTTACTAACAAGGGATATAGTTTATCTCTCAGTATCGCTTCCCATTCTATGGTGAAATCAAAATTTAAAATCTTCTAGGAGTTACATCTTGGGCCGACCAGTATTTGGAGATGTGGTGTCGTATTTCAAGTTGTAGGTAAGCTTTATTTTTTTACAGACATGAACTTATTAGTATTGCCTTTCCGAAACGTCACAACTTATACTATCGTGATATCGTCTTCTTCTTCTATGGGGCACTTATACTTGACGGTATTTTGCGCTCTTCGGAAGAACACCATCAGGCCGACTAGTCTATGGTTTCAGTAGTTATACAAACCGCCGAAAACAACCGATCAAGTTCTCCTGGGAAAATTTGCCACCATTGTCCATACTACTAAAGATGGCTTACCGGTCCCTAGCTATTGCAGAGCAGTCAAAGAGCAGGTGTACAGAAGTTTCCTCCTGCTCGTCCCAAATTCTACAGAGCGGATCCTCCCAAAGGATACTGACTCTGTGAAGATGTTTCTTCGTGTGAACATGTCCCGTAATCAATCCACAACCCCGAAAAGACACTGCTATATTTATTGAGAGAAGGTAGTGCTCATTCTCAGAGCCTCCACCTTTCATGTTCAACGTGAACAGATTCCGAGTCACTCCCAAAGGATTCACACGTAGAAATGCCACAACAGGGTCGAGGTCCCATCATATTGGACGATGAGTTCAAGTTACCGAGGACATCAGCTCTTTCGTTTCACAGAGATCTCATCAGGACCAGTGTAGCCTTTTTAAAACTACATTGCCTGATTAAAAAAAAATTTAAACTTAAATTAAATGAAAATTTTGGGAACGAAATATTGGGATTTAATTTTAAATTAGATTGATAGAAGTTAGGGTTAAAAATGAATATGTAAACCTTTGGCAAGTTAGTACTGGTAGTTTTAAATTGTTAGGAAGGCTGTTCACTGCCTTGAATTAATCAGAACTTGTCTTTTTACGGCTATTGTTCTCCTAGTTTGATACAGCTGGACCAATGAGAGAACCCCGCGGATGTCCATCAGATTTTACGGGAAGAAGGGCACCAGCTCATAATTTTCGCCCTTCTTCTGGTAATTTTCGTGAATTAAGTTGATTACAGTGCGCCGTGTTTCTAAATTTTTTTCCACAAGGGATTTTGAGGTAAGCACCAAATGTATTGTACGTTTTATTGAAATATTCTACCAGATTTGAAATTAAATTAATTTTTTTGTCCTTTTCTAGGAAAAATTAAATTCATAGAAACTACAGAGCAATCTGAATAACCGATTCTCGATGAACAATAGAGCACAATAGAATCATAGAAGTTACATTTGGTTCATACTTGCAAGAAAAGTGAATTAAAATTGAACATTGTTATTAATTTAATTGAGAATGGGAAAAAGTAGTAATTTATTAATATTTAATTGGAAACTGTTTTATTGTGAATTATTAATTGGAAATGAATTGAACATTAATTATTGTTTGAGAGAGTTGTATCTGATTTGAGACTTGAAAGTTAAGGTAAAATTAGTGGAAAGAGAAGTTTGATTTTTATTTTGAATTTTTGAGTGAACTAAGAAGTGAATATTTTTATTTTCGTTATTTCCAAGTGGTATTTGATTTTTATTTGAAAAACTTTATTATTTTATTTGAGAAGAAAGCTCTGATTTTAGTTTGATATATTTGATTAATATTTTTATTTCTTGCCAAAGGAACTTTTAAATGTAGTAAACTGTAAATGTAGTCAATTCTTTGTGAAATATAGAGTTAGTAAAACGTTTGAACTTATTAATTTGCCAGTTTAAAATAAATCCGTTACTTTTATTTAGAACTGTGATTTTTATTTTAGACAAACCAGATAATATTTCAAAAGTTAACAATTTAGTAATAAATTGTACTGAATATTCACTCGGAGCTTACTAATCAAAAAATATTTTTTATCGTATTGGATTTCTCATTAATATCTACAATCCAAGTCTTTATAACCAGGAACCCACTAAAATTTACATGTTTGATTCTGGCAAGGGAAGAAATGACTTGACAGCAATCCCAGACAAGTTTGGAGTTAAATATACAAGAGTCCAACGCCTTCATTGCTGCCTGTATATCTGTAAAAATGCTAATCGTCTTACTCCTATACCGCAGACGGATATTCTCACGTGCACACTCTATAATGGCTGTGACTTCTGCCAGAAATACTGTGCGATAATGACCCATAAGGACCACCAGCTCCCTACATGGTCCTTACCCCCACAACCCAACCGCCTGTACCACTTTTGGTTTGAGAGCCGTGTGTAAACCATTCAAGCTCCGGCTGGTGGAAGAGGTTTTTTTTTCCCTCTGACCAAGCCTCCCTAGAAGGTATGAAAATCCTGAAAGGTTTGTTGAAGTATTTGTGGTATATGATCCGATATCATGTGCAGAGCATTTTCCTGAATCAGGATGCTAATTCTGCAGAGCCCCTGCTGCAGCCGAGGACCGACCAATGTCCCACCTTCTGAAAACGGGTACGCACTTCTCCCTGGCCATAGCCGGAATGACAATGTCCAGGGGGCGAAGTTGAGGCAAACATTCTATAGCTACGCCTGGCGTAACTAGGTTCCACATAAGAGTAGAAAGGACGTCCACCCTGGACACAGCTCCTCGTAGTCCTAGCACTGATGTGCTGTATTCTGTGTGGTACAAATATTCACGTTCCCAATGTATTTTTATAGTTTTTTTAATAACAACCATATAAAATTCATCTGAGAGCTTTACAAGATTGAAAACCAAAATGTTATATAGAGAAAATATGATAAAACATACTATCGCAAACCATTATTTCTATATAGATATGTTTCTCTTTGCAACCTCCCAAAGATCCATATCTAAAACAAATAAAGAAGAAAACTATATTTTCTTAATTGTTTAACATTATTGGACGTTTAAAGTTTTTTCCAATATTTTTATTTTAATCCCCATACGTGACTGTTTTTTAGGGGTCATAAAAGCTACCATTTTACAAGGTACGGTTCATAAAAATATAATATTTATATACAAAATACACCGCAGAAATTTTTACAAAATGATTTGCAGAAACATCTCTCCATTATTTGAGCAGTGCTTGGGTAGGCCTACTTACGTTCCTTACACAAATGTTTGCTTTTCATTTATAACTTTATAAGCTGTGTGTCATATAAGTTAAAACACTAGTTTTTTTATTTGGTCATAACTAACATGTAATTACTTGTAAAATGTGTTTAACTTTCTAATAGACAACTATTTATGTAATAATCTGTCAATAAAATACTCAATACTAGCAATGACTAGTCAGTCACGCCCGAGTTATTTCCTAAGAGCATAATTTACATACACAGAGGGTGTTTCAATAATTGATAAAGAGTAAGGACAAAACAGGGACTATCCTTTCTTATCATGAAGCACAATATGATGAATATTGAAACCTGAGTTAATTTAAGAACTCCAGAAGGGAATAATAAGGCCTTCGAGTTAAACAAAATTATACAGTAAAATGTTTCCAATTCTAGAGTAACTTTGTAACA
>NW_025778397.1:0-72834 GCF_021130785.1 Homalodisca vitripennis | reverse complement strand
AATTAGAGTTTTTATTAAGGCGAGGAATGTAAGGAGTTAAGACAACTTTTTTGTTTTGATTCCTTACTAATGCGTGGCAGAAATCTATGGTATGGTTTGTTTATTTTTTACCAGGGATTGTTTTGTAAAAAACCACGTTTCCTACATAAAATACTTGCGGTAATTCTTGAATTTAAAACTATATCTTAAAATAAAATGTGAAATTATTATAATGTATAGTCGGGATAGAAAAAATGAAAACAAGGAATGGATAGTTTGAAAAAACCAATCATACTCTTCATTGTTAGACTATGTTTGTGGTTTTGCAGCTTTGTAACAAAAATCGGGATTGTTTGTCAATATAGAATACGGTATATATATATATATATTGTGTCTGCAAGTTTACTTATGTGAATTATATATTACAACACCTACAAACAATTCATTCACCTCACATTGCTACAAAGTAATGGCGAAAACAATTACAGAAACCTTTTAAAACTATTTTTAGTTAAGTTAATGCCAGTAGTTATTTATTAAAAGGGTAATTTAGTGTTTTCTTACTATCTATACGGAAGATAAGAAGATTTTCTGTAAAAGTATATCATATTTTACGTTTTTTCCTTAAAAACTTTTATATATCTATATTATTCTGCATAATTGATACACGAGTTTCATAATATCATAACATACACAGAGAATAAATTAAGGAGCCGTTACGTCACAATTAACTAATTGCAGCAAAGTTGTGTTGCAGTAAATCCAGCAGATGCATTAATAATATTGCTATATGTAATGGAAACTACTAAAAGAAGCACAGTTTTGTTAGTTTAGGTTTAGGTTCACAAGGTGATGGTAGAGGGATTTCTCTAAATGACTATTTAGGATCTCTATGAACTTTCCCTACACGAAGTCTTTAAACAACACGACGTACGTGTATGTTTGCATATATTCCACTTTTGCATAATATATTCATCTCAGCTGCTTTTACTCTACAAATATTCAGCCCAATATTAGAACATAAGGTGATATTAAGCGCAAGTAATTTTTCTATCATGAGAGGAATAGTCAGTGATAATTATTGTTAAATTAGAAAAAAGAGTATTGAAGAGTATTTAAAAGCTTCTTTGAATATTAAAATTAAAACATGAAAAAGTGCCAAGTAGTAAAATAAATTAAATAATATGCAATTTAATACAAATATAGGTAGATACACTCACCAATAGTATCAACTGTACATTTCAAATTGAATGTTAAGCGTCAAAATTGTTAGGAGTATACTTATAAACAGAAAAATACCACATAAGATATATATTTTTATATATATATTAGTGGTCACACACAATCAATAAGTATTTTGAGTAGTACACAATCAATAAATGATCCCGAAAAACGTAACTTTAGTGTTGTGTTATCGAATCTAATGTAAATCGATTGAAACCAAGAACTTTAAAATTATCAAAAGCGAGAATGCTCGAGGTGAATAACAATCCTGAAGAAATTAATAAGTGGAATACAATGAAAACCAATTATCGAATGGACAATTAGAGAGACTAAACCAATTAAAGATACTGTTTTATTAATTAGTGGAGAGTAAATAATGTCTCTGTTTTACTCGAAGCGCAAATTATTGTATGACGATATCTATTCGTTACTCAATAATATATTTCTAGAAAGTACAGTTTTGTCCGAAACGTATAGTATTTCATGAACATCCTTCTTATTAGTGGCTTAGAATTTGCTGTTAAATTTTAGCAAATGTCCATCAAACAAAATTTTACTTTTTCCATGGACAGAATTACGTTTTAGCATCCATCTTTAATTTAGATTAATATTTAAAATATAAAAATTGACATACAGATTTAAGGTTTTTATTCAGTTATATAAAACAAATGTTCTTTTTTAGTTATGAAGGCACTTAAATTGCCCTTATTTTCTTGTTTTAGAACAAAAGTTGCTTAAGATAATTCCAAATACATAATGCGTCATTGACAATTTTATTTACCTAATTTTTAAATATTAATAACGTAAATTTTTGTTTAGAGTATTCTATTTATGTTTATATATACTTAAACAAAATTTAACATAATCTTAATAGTATTGTAACCTATGTATTTTACATCTACCTTAGTATGAAGAGTACATGTCGATTCTGTAAGTTAGATCGGGAAACCAAACAGGATCACATCACTATAACCACAATTGTTGATATAACAGGGTAAGGCATAACTCGATCGAAATACTGCTGAGGATGATGGATGAGAACCTTTTGACAAGTAGAGGCTAAAAAAGAACTAGCACCACAAAGCCCTGTGCACTTCCTAGAGCACAGGTTTTAACAAGAGATGGCCACAATCTCCCAAACATACCCATACTAAATATCCTGCTTTCCTATTTGATTGCAATTAACAAACCGTGTTAATTAGCGAGACCAATCAGATCGATGCAAAATAATTGCTTGCTGCCGTATTTGCACGTCCCCTTATCGCAAACGAAATAATTTATCAGATAAACATAAATTTGGATAAGGTTTCTTTTCAAGATAAATTTATAAAATACAAACAAAATAGCTCCTTACAAAACATACATAAATTGACTTCAAATACAATTATTTAAAAAGATAATATAGGAATACAATTTATAACGAAATATTATGTATTGTTGCCGACTTTAGTTGATTGGTGAAACTAATGTTATTGAGAAATGGCTGGTAGCATAGCAACCAGGGATAACATTAAGTATTAATACTATTTTAAATTATAATCATACATACGAATAGACAAATTCCTATGCAAAATCTATCTAAAACTATTCTCACCTTTTTATTCCTGTAATATATTTTAACTCTCAAGTAATTCGTGTAATAATAATTTAACCCTTCATTATTTTTATGCTCGTGATTGTTAAAAATTGAGAGGGAGTGAGAGGGGGTGAGAGGGGGAGGAGAGTAATGGTAGGGGGTGAGGGGGGAGCGAGATATATGTTTTTTTTTTTTTTTTTTTCTTACTACCCTTACATGCAAATCATTATAAAGTAAATATGTTTATATCTTCTTGTCAATTTGAAGGAAATAAATAATTTTTTAATTATGTGTAAGCGTATAAAAACCTAATACTTTTTTATTATCCAAATTCTCGTTCTTCTCGAAAAGAATTATACCTGAATAGATCTGGGATGAATAATAAGGTTATTGTAACTAAATGAAACTCTGGAGGATGGCAATTTCCCTTCAATACCTCAGCTTAAATCTACTTCTTTCTGTTTGAATTTTCACTGAGTTTTACCCTCGAGTTAATGGTACAATCTCCACAAATGGTTATATTTGATTAATAAATAATACGTTTTATAAACATTTATTCTCAAGATGGAAATTTATATAGAAAAGAGATTAAAATAGAGATGGAATTTAAATTTTACAGATTACTAAATTGATATTTGACGAGAAACTAAATGGTCTTCAATGATTAAATCAAGCCCTTAATAGCGTGGATTTTTCTTTGTAAGATTTATATTGTATTGGTCCATTATATCACACCTGGAACAAATTAATACAGTAATTGTATACACGAATAGGGAAATGGGAATCGAATACATTAGGGGTGAAAAGGTAATATGGAAACTCACTCAAAACAAAAACTCACTGCATTTTGGACGATACCGAGATAAGAAAATAACAACGTAATTAAAAAAGTATGACACAAAAGTCAGAGATATAATCGAAGAAATCTAATTTAAAGATCCAGAAGTCAGTGTAGACGTCTCAAAATCAGTCATTGTATTACAAACTCTGGCCGTCCAAGCAATCGACATTAAAGGAGATAACCAAATCCCAATGTTTCCAAGCTTGTACTAAACTTGGTTTACCGGAAAAGCAATTACGCATAATTTTGCAGGGTTAGAGTCAGTTTGTTGTTATTTCTGACGATAAACCAACAGTTGGTAATTGCGTTATAATTTGAGTTCAATTAAAAAGTGATAGTAATTAAATGAAAATTTGAAGGATGGCAATTTTCCTTCATTAACACAGTTTTAACCTACCTCTTTCAATTTGAATGTTTATAATAAGAATGTGTATTTATATTTAATTAGCGTATTGACTCTGTTCTTATCTTTCGTTCATTATATATCTATCGTTATAAGTAAACACACCTTTAATTCTTATAAATAATAATTAAGCGCAAAACTTGTTGCTTACCGCTAATCTTGAGAATGGCTATACCAATCAATTCCGCTAATTTTTTAATATAAATATTCGCTGGAATCCGAAAAAGTGTATATAAACAGAAATATCAGAAAAGTTACACCAAATATTTTGCAATTTACAACATTTTAATTACTTACGTTTTATATTCTAAATTTAAATGACCCTAAACAGATGTTAACACTTTTTGCAAAAATGTAACAAATTAGATTATATATCGTTTTGAATTTAAATGTTATAAAATATTGTTACAGTGCTTAATCAGTAATGTAACTCAGTAGCAGAAAAAGTTAATACCTAAATGTTTCTGCGTCATGGACGAATTAAAATTTCTGATGCATTTTACACACTAACACTGTTATACAACCAATCTTAAGGAACAAAGCTTAAGATTGGTAAGCTTTCACATAATATACTCCAAACTGGTGGGCTTCCTTGACATTGTGATATGGCATTTAAACAGTCCCTTATAAAAAACAGGATTAAAACTATTATGCCTCTACGATCTATTCTTTTCCAGAGTAAAGTCCGAAAAACAAGTCTTTTATAACGCAAGACCTCAAAATCTATTATTTTGGACCGATGCAAACACTTGATAATTATTTCCCCCTCATACCGGAAGTAGGTAGGATTTCCTCCTTGGACTTAATAGGCTTCTTAGTCCTACGTATGTATGTATGTGTATTTTCTTCTTCGGGACCAAGACAAAGTCAACTATGGACCTGGAAATATTTTAGACCGAATTTATATTACAAGAGCCAGAAGTAAACGCATATTGAACGAACTAGGTTTCCGAGCCTTTGTATTTCTATTTATTTAGTTGGAGTAACAAGGCAGATTCAGCTGTGACGTTGAAAAATTATTAATTTGAACTGTAAATGCTCCTACACGAACAAAACACGATATTCCTACACGAACAAAACACGGTATAAGATTTAAGTTCAACTATGATACTCTTAAACATGTACGCTTAAATAAAAACACTAAAATCTACCTGGTGTATGCCTGCTTATGTTTAATAATATCATAGCACTCTATCATAAGTTCTTTTATTAAGTATCCAAGTATAAGAACGCTGATTGTGAAAATTGCTCCCGAAGCAACGGTGAAACGCCATTTAAAAATATTAATCATTCCTTAATTATGACCTTATTAAACAATACCAGGTGATAGAGTAGTACATTAAAATTCAATTGGCCTTGTTAAGGTTCGATCCGAAACTGTTTATACTCTCATGGTAAGTATAAATAAATATAAATTCTAAATAAATTTGTATTCGTATGAATAAAACTTCCATAAAAACTAACAGTATTCAGTTAGTTAAAACTTTAAAAATTACAAAAATAAAGATATGAACTAAATTTAAAACCGAGCAAACAAAGATTTTTACACCGCGGTGTATATTACACGCCCTCAGGCTTAGATGAGTTAAGAACGACAATAATTTTGCTCGGGACTTCGTTTACAGTCAATTGGAATTCAAATCAGATGTCAAGATATTCAATTAATTACAAAACCTTATCATCTTATCTTTCAAAGTGACGTTTGAGGAGATATTCTGACGCACAAAAAGTTGAAAGCAAGGCGGTAAAATTAATAACATTAACGTCTTAGTACTTAAACTCATTTCTTAAGTTAATGAGGCACGAGTAGTAATTTGGTAGTGGAGGTTTCACAATCGGAGTTGATGAACTTCTATTTTTCAATAATGAATAGGTCTTGTTACACTCAAATAAGTTTGAAGATAAATTGTAAATCTTTAATATGCAGTCATTTCTCTTATTTCTTAAGAGGATATGAGTTTAAATCTATATAAACTCTATAAAATATTTATCCTGGAAACAAACAATTAAAATAAAATTACTAATTTTTATTAGTTAGTAATTTAATACAATACTATCGTTTTCGTTTAAAATACGTAAAAAGGAGTTATGTTTAAAATATAATAAACAAAACAACTACTAAATCGTCTTAGTCATAGAAGCATATAAAAGACAAAGTTAAAAAAGTTGACTAGAATAAATAACTTTCAAATTCTGTTTTTTATTTTAAACTGTAAGAAAATAAAGAGTCCCGTAAGAAAATTATAAGCTGAGTCCCATATCAAAATTGGCAGACAAGTTTTGATATTTTAAATTAATATTTTTAATTATCGCTGAAAGGTAGGTCAAGTTCCCAATTTAAACATTTTGCAAATTTAGTCGTTTATGAGTAACCAATGGTGGTACAGTTAAAATTGACACTCTGTGTATTGCAGATTAATACGTCATTCCGTTATAATATAGCTGTCATTATAATTTTCATCACAACTCAGTTATCTATGAACATATGGAATTTCCCTATGTCCATATACATATAATATTAAACTAAACATTTTGGTATAAATAGTTGTTATATATTTTATATACGGTACGGGATATTAATTACAACTAATCCCATAAGTAATAAATTATTACTTTAGTTATCATAAAACCTATATAATCCTTCCAGTTGAGCAGAGATTACTTCTTACAATAAAATTTATTTTTTTATGTCGATTATCAAATTAACTTATATCCATAATTTATTCATATTTTGTATTCAAATAAAATTTAAACTTATATACAAATATTCTAAATACACGTTTACTATATTGTTTTAGTATTCTAAATCACACTCAATTTATTGATGGAGATCTATACAGGCTTAAAACATATTATTGTATATTCCAAAAAGGACAAAAAGTATATGAGAATCTAGTTCGTGACATATACTTGTACATTTATTACTGAAACATGCGGGTAGTTGTATTGTAACAAAGCATTTTGTGTTCGGAATGGCAGTTCTGTGCAGATATTTCCCTGTCTCCTTCAAACATTTACATTGCATTTTTTGTGATCTTTCCTCATGCTTGGATCTGAAGGAGTATCTTCCTACCCACGCACTTAGACCACAGCGATTCAAATCACCTATTTCCCTGTCCTCTTCACAAATTCAGATAGCAATTTCTCTTCATCTTGATTTAAAATTTGTTATAATTTTCGTAACTATAACGATGGAAAATGTCCGAAATCCTGTTATCCTGTCACTTAAAGGGTTTTGTTTTAGTCTATTACCTAAACATGTAAAATCCTGCAATGAAACAATAGGTTCGAAAACAAACGTAATAACACGGGTTCAGTTACCCTGTCCATTAGATTTCTACGCCATGGCTAAATCGAATCATAATGTACATGAACTACGCAATTCTTACATTACATAAATGTATAAAATTACTAATTTAATTTTTTTTATTTAATACATTCTACCTCTTTCATTTCATTGTTAGAAAGCTTGTTAGATGTTAGACAGTAATATGCCCATAACCATTAAGCAGTTTCGGAGGCGTTACGGCCATAACCATAACAGTACCCAAGCATCGACCCTGAGGGAGGCCGAACTGCTCTTGTGTTAGCCATTACTGTTGTTTCAATCCGGAAGAAAAGATCATAGTACATTTCAAGAGGTAATTTTAAACAAATTTACTTAGGGCCTATATCTATCAGTTTAGATTGATATGGAACAATATTTTTGGTTTTACTGGAAATTATGAAATATGTGAAAAAGTATACAGTTTTCAGTTTTGGGTCGTAATGTTTTAAGAATAAAGAATATACGTGAGTCCACTTAAAAATTCAATGAAACACAAAGAGTTATTCAATAATGTTTACCAGACAAATAGAACCATCGACGAGCTTTAAAACATGGATTAAAAACAGAAATTTAAATGAACATTAATCTATAATGCACAAAAGCGTCCTTCCAGTTACAAGAATAGAAACTATATTTTAAAAGAGTTTCTAGCAGAAAATATAAAATGTTCTGATTTAGTTTTAAAATGATTCATGATGTTCGTCTCCGAGTATTATATTATAGCTTATTTTAACATTGGACTTTGGTGTTGCATTCATTTAAATTTCTAATTTCTAATAAATCTTAAAAGGTTATTAAGATTATTACCAACCAACGATTATTACTCGAACTTTAAAGTTAAGAATACATTTTTTTTTAATTTTCTTGCAATAAAAGTATTTAAATATGAATCATAAATTTGTATATATTGAAATTAATTTAACATTCTTATAATAACATATCAATAATTACACATAGTGTTTTATTACTATTCTTATTACACAAACGACAACATCTCGACACATAATACTGTACTCCAGACAAAGATATGATTAAATTTTTAGAATATTATTAAAAAATTATTAGCTTCTATTCGATCTTAATATGTTGCTCATTCAAATTCTATCTGTGTTTATGTAAATTAATTCGTTAAACATATTTTATTAATAGTACTGTATTTATATGTAGATGTTTCACAAAAGTATATAATCTCTCAAACTTGAGTAATTCTTCACAGAGTTTATAAAGAACATTTGCAATAATATATAAGTATCCTTCTGCCCACTACGTACAATATATGATAGATAATAAAAAAAGTTTTACCATTCTTACATCTATATTGAGGAGCAAAATCGTATCTTATGAGGAAAGTTGTACAGTCAAGAATCAGTAAAGTAGCTTCTTTATTGAAAAGTATTACTATTATATTATTGAAAAAGTCAATACCGACACTTTCTGTGGTAACGTGGCACGTCATCTGAAACAGAAACATCAGAAATGCACTGCTCGTGGATGGAGGTAAAGGTTAGATTTTTCTCACTTGCGTTACAGCTGATTAAATATTATATTTTACTAAGGTTTCCTAGTTAATTAATTTTATATTTGTAGCCAAATTAAACTATGTTCAATACAATGTTTACTTGGCGAATATTTGCTAACCTTATGTGTTATGCACTTAACCAAAGTTTTAAAAATCTCTCTTTGGGTGATTATGCCTTGGATACATCCGACTTCATGAAATGAGTTTTAGCCAAGCAATTTTAATCAATTTTACGCTACTCAATCAACTAACGCAAGGGGTTTATACTATTATGTTTTGGTAACTGAGTAAGAATCGAAGGAGACAACGGACACTAAAACTGACTTAGGAACAAACAATATAAATATAAAAAGTCACATTTGAAATTAATTTTATTATCTTTAAAGTAACTTTTTTATGAGGACAACTGGCTAACTGGCCAGAACACTGAAGTCCACTGGAAGACTTAGTAGAGTATGTGCCTTCCATTTCAAAGGAAACTGAAAGGATGGCAGTGAACGGAATGGCTCATGGAGTTGATAAACTGAACCAACCTACTCGGTTGCTATATAGACCGAGTTTAGGTAACTTGAAGATCTATAACATCATCAATTCGTCATACACGGGTATTTAGTGCGGAACTTTAGTATAGATCTAGCTCTTGGTAAGTTTAGCCTTTACATCCGTCTGATTAGGACATTCACGATCACAGATCTCCTATGTCATACACGAGTACTTAGCGTGGGACCTTAGTCTAGAGTTCTTAGTTAGACTGGGCCTTACATCCACCTGATAAAGACATTCACGATCACAGATCTCCTATGTCATACACGAGTACTGTACTTAGCGCGGGGCTTTAGTCTAGAGTTCTTAGTTAGACTGGGCCTTACATCCACCTGATAAAGACATTCACGATCACAGATCTCCTATGTCATACACGAGTACTTAGCGCGGGACCTTAGTCTAGAGTTCTTGGTTAGTTTGGCCCTTACATCCACCTGATAAAGACATTCACGATCACAGATTTCCTATGTCATACACGAGTACTGTACTTAGCGCGGGAACTTAGTCTAGAGTTCAAGGCTATGAGGGCTGTGCGGGCAGGCATCCTCTGCGGGAATCGGGTGATTAAATTTCAGTACTAGGGCTTATCTTATATTTATCTTTTTATTTACAAGGTCTGGATTCGGCTTGACCTTTTGAGGTCCGGTTTGCGCCGCTTTCTTCTGCTCAAAGAGCGCTGTAATGTTATGTAAAACTCGACCTTTGGTTGCATTGAAAATGTGTAATATTTCTTTAAAAGTCAGTGAGGGTGAGTAGATTTTAGTACCAGGGCTTATCTGATCTTTATTTTTTTTATTTACAGGGTATTAGTATTATTATATTAGTATTATCTCGATCCGGCTTGACCTTTTGAGGTCCGGCGCTTTCTTCTGCTTAACAAGCGCTGTAGTTTTATGTAAAACTCGAACTTTAATTTTTGAACTTAAAATGAACTTAATATTCTCTAAAGAACATATCCCTGATGGGACTAAAACCAGAACATTGATGAAAAATGTGGATCTTTTAGTATAATGTTGATGAACTAATATTTGTGTATTTTTATCTGTACTCGTTCAGCAACTGGGAGCCCGGTTCCCTACTTAATTGACAACAAGTATTTCTTCATAACCAAATCCAGACGATGTATAAATAATGTTTGTAGAGGAGCAGGAAAGAATGAGAACAAACAACTAAAGGGGCTCAAGATAATCGCGGTATATCGCGCTCTGTGGTAAACCATTTTGCCATCTTGTGGTGTAATAGGCCAATAAAGTAAAATGGTGCAATAACAATTCATATCTTTCGGCCGAAAGGCATCATTTTTTAACACGGGACGAGATTATATTTTTTGGATCTAAACCTCCTTCCTTAGTTTATAGCCAACTCTGAGTACCTGTGCATAGACATTAATAACAAGTATTATGTACCTGTTGCTCATAATGTACCTCACCGATAAAAACAGAGTTTTTAGGATTATATTTACGCTTTTTAATATAAATTAAACACAAAATGTCGTGTACATAACACAAAATTGTACAATTATTGAGGTTAGCACTCTCCTACACCTAAATAACCAACCATGTATAATTTTGACAACTATACAATTAAATAGGTATTAAGTAATTTGTAAAAGAATATACTAAATATAATTGATATTTAAACCACTTTCAGCCCTTCCTCCCGGAATGGTTCTACGCCTGTGCAACCAGTGGCGTGCACAGGACGACGCACAACGAGGTATGAGAGTGTCATGAAGTAATTTTGTATAAATATAAGAGTAATACTTATCAGTAGATAAGAGCAATTCGAACGCGATCGTTATAAAAAAAAGTGGGGTAATATTATCAGTCGGGGAAACCTAATTAAAACTTTAAATAATAATCGAATCAGTAATAATTTTCATGGTGTGATCACGCTTAAGTGCAACGTACAATTTCTACAACTTTCCAAAATTAAATCATTATAAACCATTGTTTAAAGTTTACAATTACCTGATAAAGGTAATTAATTATTTAAGACCGGAAATTTGTAATGGATCTTATTACTGTGCTATTAAAAGTGAGGTGTTTTATTTATTATAACATTACTCAGAGAGCTTGTGTTCTTGTACACTATTGCACATCACTTTGCACTTCATAGTTAGTAACACAAATCCATCATTAAATTCCTCTCGATCTGCACAGCTTGAAGTGATACATTTCAGGAAGAAGTTATAAAGCTTATCAGATATGTTACGTCAGGTACAAGTGTTGCAAGGTTCAGATTTCTCTAGCGAATAAGAAGTTGCATGTGACATTGCTTTATGTTGTGTACGCATAAAACTACACCTGGGGGTTATTATCTCTTTAATTATGAGACATTGCACCTGATCATTACTGTCGTTCATATTCCTGCTGGCTATCAATTCCTTTAAATTTTTGGTAATTACAAGTAAGTATGTTACATTTATGATAAATTAACATGATTTATATTTTATTGCCACGATTGAATAATATTGAATATATTCGCAAATGTGTATACATTGGTGATTTTACGCATTTTATTTCGGATCTGGGTAAAATCTCTGTCAATAGCCATATAAAACTAATTACATTGAAATAAAACAATTTCTGTATAGTAATTTATTGACGGAATATTCTAATGTAACAGAATATACTATTACATAAAACCATTTTGATATCAGTTCTGACCACGCAGGTAGCAGAACATCCTATAAAATTGTCACTGTTGTCATTTTTTTAAATTTATATTCATTAACATAAGCTTATTTCTAGAAGCTGTGCCTTCGTCGTAAATATACTTGCTATCCTGTTTATTATTAATTACAAGACTAAACAGAGAGAAAGCGGTCTGAGCTACTATGCCTGGAAAAATCTTCTACAGATCAAATTATTTGATATTTTTATTTACATTACAAGTTCCCTCTTCACTATGCGCTGTTAGAAGAACACTTCCAGCCTCTCTGAAAAATCCCTGATCATTTTATACACATGGATATGAACAAGTTTACCTTGTGCCTTTTTTATGATTATAAAACTATTGCAGTGAGGTTACATCTCCCTCACAGTAGGATTATAACACTTCGAAGTACAACACCTATACCTCCACATAAAGTAGCTATGGTGGGAGGGGCTGATTCGATGTGAATTTTGAATTTAGCTTTAGTTCACCGATTATTTTTGGACCCCTTCAGACGAATATGACTGCATTTCAGTAGTCAAGTCTGAAAAGTGTTAAATTCGTGATGGTACACCTCAGGGGAAGGTGAACTGAAGCTAAATTTAACATTTACACCAAGACCTCACTGATAATCTTAATCACCCTCACAATGAAGATACATCTCCCTATCAGTAGCATTATAACACTTCGCAGTACAACACCCAGACCTAACTGCCAATCTTGATCACCATCATAGTGAGCTTAACTCTCCCTCTCAGTAGCATCATAACACTTCTCAGAACAACAACAAGACCTCACTGCCAATCTATATCACCATCATAGTGAGCTTAACTCTCCCTCTCAGTAGCATTATAACACTTCTCAGAACAACAAGACCTCACTGCCAATCTTGATCACCATCACAGTGAGCTTAACTCTCCCTCTCAGTAGCATTATAACACTTCTCAGAACAACAACAAGACCTCACTGCGAATCTTGATCACCACCATAGTGAGTTAAATCTCCCTCTCAGTAGCATTATAACACTTCTCAGAACAACAACAAGACCTCACTGCGAATCTTGATCACCACCATAGTGAACTTAACTCTCCCTCTCAGTAGCATTATAACACTTCTCAGAACAACAACAAGACCTCACTGCCAATCTTGATAACCATCATAGTGAGCTTAACTCTCCCTCTCAGTAGCATTATAACACTTCTCAGAACAACAACAAGACCTCACTGCCAATCTTGATCACCATCATAGTGAGCTTAACTCTCCCTCTCAGTAGCATTATAACACTTCTCAGAACAACAACAAGACCTCACTGCAAATCTTGATCACCATCATAGTGAGCTTAACTCTCCCTCTCAGTAGCATTATAACACTTCTCAGAACAACAACAAGACCTCACTGCAAATCTTGATCACCATCCATAGTGAGCTTAACTCTCCCTCTCAGTAGCATTATAACACTTCTCAGAACAACAACAAGACCTCACTGCCAATCTTGATCACCATCATAGTGAGCTTAACTCTCCCTCTCAGTAGCATTATAACACTTCTCAGAACAACAACAAGACCTCACTGCGAATCTTGATCACCACCATAGTGAACTTAACTCTCCCTCTAAGTAGCATTATAACACTTCTCAGAACAACAACAAGACCTCACTGCCAATCTTGATCACCATCATAGTGAGCTTAACTCTCCCTCTCAGTACCATAATAACACTTCGCAGTACAACACCAAGACCTCACTGACAATCATGGTCACCACCAGAGGGAAGCTAAATCTCCCTCTCAGTAGCATTGTAACACTCCGAGGGACAAAACCGAGATTTCACTGCTAATCTTAAGTATGGAAGAGAGGTTGTGTAAATAATGGATCTAAATGTCGCTGTTCACTTGATCACTATCATAGTAAGTTTACGTTTACTTCTCATTACCATTATAAAACCCCTCAAATCTACACCAAGACCTCACTGCCAATCGTAAGTATCAATAAGTGGTTGAGTAAATAATGGATCTAAATGTCGCTGTTCACTTGATCACTATCATAGTAAGTTTACTTTCCCTTCCCAGTAGCATTATAACTCCCCTCTTCATTACATCGAGACCTAATTGCCTATCTTGCCAATCTTGTTAGAGCGGAAGAGCTTCTTAACTCTCTCCCACCACCGTATTACTTGATCATCCTTACACCTTCTTTGAACCCTCTAAACGACAACAGTTTACTGCTAATTGGATAGATAACACCTGCTCATTTACTTCCCACATTCGTTACCTTTCCTTATTTTAATTAAATTTTTGTTAATTGCTTAGTTCTAATTTATATCAAACAGCCTAAAAGTTTCTTTTTAATTTATAAAAAATATTACTTTACACTCCTGCAAATATACACCAATTTGAGAGAAGTAATATAATAAACCAATATTACCGTTCCTTCAGCAAATTACTAAAATTATCTTCCCTGCCTTATATTTAAAAAATGTATCTCCTGTGATGATTAGAGGTAGGTTTAAAGAAATCTTGGGTTTTTAATTATAAAATTTGTTATACTAAAACCTTTAGTGACTTCGCTAGCAATATTTAGGTGAGCAAGACGATTGTCTAAAGCACAAACTTAACTCCCCCAATCAGCATCACTTGTGCATCTACATCAATGTTTGCTAAGTTCCTTCAAGATAAGAATTTAATCAGTTTTGATACGGGTTTACATGGCAATAGATGAGGTGAGAATTATAAAATCTGAATTATGCTGTTACAAGTCTAGATGAAAGTGCTTGATTTTCTTATCTAATTCTTTACATTCGGCTGATTTTGAAAATGTGAGCCCTTGCTAAAATTCTGATGTAACTAGGTATGGCAAATGACGATCTATATAGGTAGTCAAATATCTAGATAGATAGGTGTCTTGCCAGTTGCATAAAAGAGCGCACTGGGATGTTTTATACACAATCTCAAATCCCAGCACTGTCACGTGTAGGAAACTAAGTTGCTCTGCCGCGTGCTTTAAACTTGTGCCTCTAATGTCAAATATTGTTTGAGCTGAAAAAAGATTATTTCGATTGCCAAGACAACAATATAATTTTAAATATGTTATGTTTTTATTTCAATAATTTGAGATATAATACAAATTAAATTTTTAAGATTTGGACTTAGACCGCACGTAGCGTATGTTTCTACATTACGTAACTTTAAATAAAATTATATCAAAATTTAAGTTGTTGATAGTTAGGTATTGTAACCATTTTGATTTGCTTACCGTTACGCTGTATAAAATTATTCTAAGGCAAGAGAAGCACACCCAGATTTACTCATCAGAACAGTTGGATGGAAGCAGCTGGGTTTGGCTGATTGGATTGTGGTCAGCCAAGCCGCATTTGCGTCAGTATCGAATTAAGGGGTTGCTCGAAGGCTTGCCGAGCTATCTCAGAAAAGTAATACAAACTGCTGACAATGGTACGATTGTAATGTGATTTATAACCTTAAGATTAATTACATTAAACGTTTCACAAATTTTCAGTATTCAAAATTTATATGCTTAAAATAGACTGGTCTTCATTGAGTTTCTGAGGCAACCACTGAACGGATTTTAGTTAATCTTTTTTAATTGAAGGCTACATTGCATAACATGGAACTTGGAAGCCCATTAAAATCTATCGCAGTTGGTAAGTATTAGAGCAACCAATACTAATTAATTTATAATTTACTCAACTTTTCGTAGATAGGTTTTAATATGATCAAATTACGTATCTATGATGTTTCAGAGGTAACTTTAGATTAAAATTTCTGCTTAAAGAGTGAATTTATTTCTGTTAACATAGGCATCCATTTTGTTTTTGTTACACTAGATATTCATGAAAGGTCATTCATTGTTCTTTGTTATACCGCAGGAGTTGCGGAAACATTTTTACGGATATAGAAATTTTTTGTCGTCAGCAAATTCAGTTATATTTCTATAGAACTGTTATTTTTTACTGATATTAAATTTACAAATACAAGGTAAATTATTGCAGAGAGGACAGTCCTGTCATTCTGAAAACTCCCGAACCATTTGAGTGCCTCTCGTACCCACAGCTTTAATTTTATTCAAAAAGGATTTTATGATTTTCAATGCCAAACGCTTTTATAAAGTAAATGAACAAACGAGTTTTTTTACTGCCCCTGTTTAAACATTTTTTTACCCTTTAATCGTATTGAGGTGCCTCTGAACATTTATTCGTTGTGAATTTAAGTTGATAAGGGATGAATATGATTATTGATTTAAAAAATCTAATCAGGTTTTTCTTTCACTATTTTCAATATTATTCTGGAAAGAAAATACGAAAATTAGACACAATTTGTTGTGTGTTCTCAATTTTAGAGTAATTGCTTTCTTATTTTTTTGGGAATTTAATGTTAAATTTGTTATATGAATTATAACCCGAGTCATAAGATTTGAGATAGCCCTCTCTGAAAATACTACTGTGAAATGATCAAGACCTGATGAGTTTTTTTCTTTCGGAAACTTGCAGTAACATATAGAACTTTGTGCTTAATAGTCGGTGGACTGTCGATACGTTGTGTAAGTAAACCGATCAGAAGACTTTACAATAACATAACAATCAATTGCATTACAACAATAACTGTTTGTTACAGATGTAATTTGATAAATAGATTAGCATATAATTTGAATTTTTTTAACTCATATATGTAAATTATACCTAATATTAGGAAAATTGTAATTAGAATTCACAATACATTTTTCTCAATATATTTATTTAAAATATAGATGTAATTTTTTCGAACGCCAATATTATACTTACTTGGAAAGTTGGTACGACCAGTTTATATTTAAACCACTTATTTACCAGTTAATCATATTATGCGGTTACCAGCTTTTTAGTCATCTATTCAGTAACAAGGCACTAATTATTTCAGCGAAATAAATCGCTGCATATTTTAGTTCTCTAATAGTGTAGCTATGTATTGATCGAATTAGGTAAGTTACGATACAGTATTGTACATATATTTAATATTAATTTTGCCTTACGATTAATCTTATACTGTTGTTAAAACTTTTTAATAAACAATCATAAGTTATATTTTAATACATGGATTAAAGTTACTAATTTATACATAAATTATAAAAAGTCTTGTTACAAATTTGCTATATTTAAAAAAAGGGTTATACATTGTGGTTTGAAGTGTTGACTTCAATTATATATGTTGATATATAATTTAAAATATTGTATTATAATTGTCGGAACACTGTTCAAAACAGAGACGCCATGTACTAGGTGGTATGCAGATGATGCTATGGCCTGTATTTTATATGAGCTTTCTATTCAGTGATCAGCGGACCATCGATTATCGTGTAAGTCAGCTGATTAGAAGACTGTGATACCCGAGCTAAGTCTGTACCTTGACCAGATACTCCATTGATATGTCTGGGTGGCAGTTAGGCAAGGTTCTGTGACGTTCGGTTCAAGCTTAGTCCCAGTTATCCTGTTAAAGATCTTCCATTTTTGAGCGGAGTTTCCATCGCAATCATTAATCTATTTTGCATACATGTAATTTAATTAATAAATCACTATATAATTTGAATTTTACGTTCTTTTATGAATAAAGACTGAACCCTTTAAGCCTCATTTTGGACGTCCTCAAGGGCCACTGGTCTGTGCGAATATCTTATAAAACATAATAAGGGGGAAGGGTCGATACAGTACAAGATCAACGGTACTGATTGGTTACCGACAGTATTTGAATCTGCAATATCTCTAACTCAGATCCAATGTTTGACATCTTAGACTGCTTGGCCATCGCTCCCAGTGTTTATACAATACTTACTGTAATTAAGCAAGACAATGTATATCGCATGGCTTACGTTTAAGTATTTTATACTTTTTTATATTTTTTTGTTTTTTTTTTTAATAATTTTAGACGACTTACCCATGAAATAATTAATTTAACCTTGACCTGTTTTGGATCAATAATGCTCTTTTAATAGTACTCGATATTATATCATTTAGCAGTATTATGTCTATCAATTTATCAAAATATACACTTACGACAGTAATACTTAAAAGATAACTTATGTATTTTTTAAATAAAATCTATAGTTATTTTACTTTTGATTTCAGACACTTAAATTTCTTGTTTAACTGCTCCCTCCAAATCATACATTTTATATGGCATTTTAAAGCCTATATAGAGCCCCATCACAAAATAACTGAGTTATGCCTTCTTACATCAAATTATTATTTATTTTTTTATAAGATTATCTATACATGTTTAAGAGGTTTCTTTAATCCTAGTTAGATCGTTTTTTATTGAATTAAAACCCCTGTGTATGTGCAAGAAGATAATCCAATAGATTGAAGTTTACATCACCATACAAATAAATTCCATTACATTGCCATTTCTATACGAACAGATATTCTGTAGTTCAGTTATATAACCATATTCAGTATAAAATTGCAACCGATTAAACCTGACATAACTTGCCACTGCAGTTGGTGAACTGCTTATCCCCAGGAACGGTGTATAAGGTGCTTCCTCACTGTAACCGCACTTCACTTTGAATAATTAAATAGACTCTTCTACTAACTTGACAGAACTTAGCTAGGAAATTATTTACATTCTTTTTGGCGCTCCTAATATATAACCAGTATTCTGTAAAATCCTAAGAAACAGTCCAACTTGTAACTTAGAAAAACGCCAAAGCTGTAACTCACACAGCTACTAAAACCATCATCACTTCCCTCTTTATTAATAACTGTCCGACCATATGTGCCATAACTGTCTGTAGAAAGGTCCTACAGATCTGAACTTGGTACACAAGGTCCCCTTGGTCCACGGAAGAGTTATTTTGAGGTCGAAAGGTTGTGAAGACTGCCTTTCTGTCTGACCATATGCCCGTCTATATGATAAACAGTAAGACCATAGAGACTACGGATACAAGGTACATAGAGTTTTCTTGTTCCAAGGAAGAACCCTACTGATATGGTATCGAAAGTTCAAAGTAAAGTCCTTCCGTTCGTAATAATGTCTCCATCTATCGATAAATTATTAATTATGAACGGCCTTAACCTACGGTACTCCAAAATACAGATTTTTATCATTTGAATAATACATTTTATAGATAGGGCTGATATAAGTTGTGTTAATCTTGTGTTAAAGGAAACCCAGTAAGGCATTCATAAAATATATATATATATATATATATATATATATATATATATATATATATATATTTAATATTTACACAAGTAAAGTAAGGCCAACTCGTCACAAATCATTGCATGTAGAGAATTATAATGACATAATAATAAACACTGTACAAATAGCCACATGTTTGAACACGTTTAGAATCAAGCTGTCCTTTACATGTTTCTCTATACTGTCCAATTTAATTCCCTTACGATCGTAAACTTATGAATTACTCAAAATTAATTATTACAAATTTACACCACATTCACAAAAACTTATTTTAGAATATATCCATCGTATACATAATGAATGTTATTTAGTTTGGTGTTAATAAACAATGGTCCATATTGACAAGCTCCTTGTAAGGATGCGTTTCGTACTGTCAGTTCCTAATATATATTATTATGTTCTTTCCTAGTCTAAAATAATAGGTAGGGTTCAAAGCAAACACATGTTATGGACATACGTAAAGTATCGTTATGTACAATAACATAAATTTCCATTAGTAGTATCTTATTTCTCATTGGGCACAAAAAGTAATATGACCTCAGATCTCAGATAAATTTATTGTGAACGTTGTTAAAAGATACTTGTCCAAGAAAACGATAACGGGTTTTGCTTAAAAATTGTGGAAACTTTTCTAGACGCTTTTAATTCCACATTCATACAATTCAATCACTATAAAAGTTTTACTTCAAAAAATCTTAGAGGTAACCCGCATAACTGTATTTTGTGAGTTTCAATAGGAGTACTGTTGATTAAAGTAACCATGAAAACAGAATATAAAATTTTACCCAACAATAAAGTTATTTTACATCGGTTTCTATGGTAAAATCACTTCTCTTGTGATTTTAAGGTGAACGGATCACAAGTACATTATGTGGCGTTTAAGTGATTTCTGGAAGTGTGATGTTGCCCTCGGGACTCCACCTCTGGAAAAGGCTCAGGAGGCTCTCACTGCTCTGACGGTGTTCCTCCCTTTCCCTCTGGCACAACGAGCGCCCCTATTCCAATCCCAGCGCCTTGGTACTGGACACATTGGAGGTGTGCCAGGTGAACTCCCCCTCTTACTGCTGGACTCTGTCCGGTTATACGCCAAAACAGCCCTTTTCAGAGCTCGAAAACACAGTTAATATTGAATTTGGAGAAAAAGAATAGTCAAACTATCTGTTGCTAGGCTACCAACTCAGTAGTACCAGCGTGGATGCTAACTCGACTGAGCCTCAACCCCAACTGGGACTGGATTTGTAAAACTTCTTCATTACAAATTTGGTTTCCATAGAAATATATGGAATTAATTATATTCCACACTACTATTGAGTTACACTACTATTAACTATATTCCACTATATTGGGAGATACTTAATACTACTTCTATAAGCTAACAGAAACTCAATCCAAAGAAATATAATCTTTTTCGAAAGCAAATCAATTATTTGAGCCTACGTTTCTGACGAAGTTGTAAGTTATTTATTAAAACATGTCCTCTTTCATCTTCTTACAGTGGACATAACACCTCCAGGAGCATTACTCCAACTTAAGTTGAAGGTTCGTTTAGACTTTAGACTTTCCATAGATTGTTCACGTAAAATGCGATATATAAATGAAATACTGTGAAAAATAAAAATAAAAAGGGAACGTTTCTCGATCAGTTCTTACTATACGTTCAAAGTCATGTGTGAAGCCGAGGGTAATGGCTGGTATACGATAAAATCATATACCTGTACTTACTGAATGTTCTAAATCCTTGTGTCACACTATCAATGTGCATCAGCATCTTCATATTTATTCTGTAGATTCCCACTAAGCGCTCTATTTGTTCGTCTTGAACCATTAAACCTTTTCTTATATTTCAATTGTGTGTAATAATGTTTCTTCTTGCATACAAGCATATTTTATGAATTACAAATTTATATTTAATAATTTCTCACAACTGACTACGGGCCTAATAGTTGGTTCAAAATTGCTGCTTTGAAGTTTGAAACCACCAGTGAAATTGACATATTTGGCTCGTATAGAGGTAGATTGTAACTGTAAAACCACTTCTTGGAAAAAGGTCACGCATTGATCGCAGAAAACAAATATATGACACGAAATATGTCATAATTAGACATTCTTAAACAAATAAAATCTTACACTAACTATTATAGGACTTTTTATGTGAGTTACTCGTATATAGGTAACATTAAAAACTTGTCTGGTTGTGAAGATGGGCAAAGTCTGTCTATACTTACATCTAGATTGGATGTAACAGTGCAAGAGGAAATCTTTTGGAAAAGTTCTGTATTGTTCTTATTTTTACACGAGTAAAAAAATAGTAAAAATTTACGAAAGAAATTATAGGATGAAATTACAACAAAATCAAAACTCCTAAACACATATCTATGTTCAGCTTAGTCGTAGAAAACACAGCGGCCTAATCGCCCAGCCTATCATGATTACTGAGCTAGCAACAAGTTGTCTGGATTTTAAACTATACATTGTAGAAACAAACTCAAACTTACTAAACGTTCTGCTATAAGCGCAGTTGTACTGTACACAAGTAAATATTGGAATAAAATTAAATTCGTCCGTGTAAAAAATCAATGTTGGCAATGAATACTGGAAAGGATGACTAAATAAAATGAGAAATTTTATAAGAATGAAATGATCTGGACACATAACAGGATGTCCTTCACTTGACTGTTACAACTGTGTTCTTTCATGTTGTGTGGTGTGCGTTATAAAGTCCTCTTTGTTTTGTGTTCAGGTCAAAGATCTCAAAAATATTTATGTTTTACAGGTGTTTTTTTTTTAATTCGCCATTATAGTTTTAAAAATTATTATTAGCTTTTGGTATTATAAATACATTGTCTTTAGGTATAGATAAAAATAATTTGTTTTCTTAAACATTTCACACAATAATATGTCGAACCCGTGCATCCTTTTCAATTTATATTAAACACGCCTAACAAAAGAACATTTTTACTGACATTTATTAAAAACTTCTGCAAAATTATAAATATTCTGTTGCAGAACGTGGTATTTGTAAGTTTAAATAATTTCAAATGCTACTTAAGTAAAATTTGTCACTGCGAATTCTTAACAAAGTTGAGTAGGGTGTAAATTTCAAATAATTAAATTGTCCACTCCTTCTAAACTCATTCATAACTTTGTTAATGCAACTTTCCGTCCTAACCCACTCCTTCGCCATGTTTATTTTTTAATAAAAATGTGTACTTTCCCGTTGTTTTATAACAGTATTATCTGTTACATGAGTCTATTTAATTGAACAATGTGCAACGCATTATTGGAAATTATTCATGCCTAGAGTAGGACACCTTTAGATTGAGAATAATAAGACGACATTTCATTATTTATTGAAATAAAAAGTCTATAAATTCAATTATTTTATGGAAAATTTGTCACACTTAATGAATAATACTTACCAATTTTAGAAATTGTTTTAACTTTTAAAATGCAATCTTTGTAATGAAATCTGTTAAAATAATTCATAAGGAAAAATTTAATTAGTACTTCATCCATGTATAAATACAGTTGGTAAGGCTAAGGAAAGTAACAGAACAAATCCACTTACCGGTTGAAAGTGTTACTAAGTAAACTGAATCATCACCTTTACGTACTCTTTTATGTACTTATAAAGTTTTTGGTCTGATTATGCTTGACTTTACTTCTTAATCTTTAAAATAAACTTCTAAGTTTAGCATCGGATGCTTTTAGAAGCATCCCCATTACCAATAAGTCGGAAAAAAGTTTATTTCCTCAGAGTAACGAAGCCAATAGATTGACTTGTAAAAAGTGTACGTGCCCTCGCGCGTGAGTTGTGTATTTTTGTGCACGTTTGTAGACGGTCATAGAGGATCAAATTTCTCAACAAGTAAGATAAGACGTGATATATATTTGGATTCCTTCCAATATTCCTCAATTACCTCAGGAATGCTGGAGAATAGTGTATGATCCTGTTTAGACGATTATTGTGTAGGAATTTATTTTTAAATCAATCAATCAATCAATCTTTATTGTGGATACCTGATCTAAAGTGAACGTCAATATTTAGAGGTCAGAGCTAAAACGTACTCGTATATAAGTACGAGACGTAACGTACATTCTCACCATATCAGGATCACACTCAAACATACAATTCAACAATTGCATCCTTGACTCTTTTGCCAATTTACCTACAGCACCGAAGTAAATTTCCTGATTAGGCGATATCCCAGTCAAATTCAAAAACTTAGTAGTATTTTAAAATGCATGAGATGCTACAAAGCGTTTCAGACGAGTTTTTAGCACATTAGATGTATTATTCGGACTTTAGTCTGGGAAAGAATGGCTCGTTGAAACATGTTAGAATGAAAATGCCTCATAAGAATATCAAGTAAGGATTTTAGAGAAACGAATAGGCCTATATTTATACCAGGGACGCTAAGAATATCCATGTAAAATTTCAATACATTCAATTAATTAGTTTACGCAATCAAACATAGGTACTTTTGCATTTTAATGTTATTAGAATGTTCTGATTGAAACCATTGAATCCAACTCAACCACAGAACTAATCTTTGAACCATCATCTAATTTATTACCCTAAATACAATTCATATTGTAGGTCGCATATAAATACAAGACAAATCATTGTAATAGTTTTTCTACTTAATTTTACCGTGAAACTCCCTACATACATTGTACTGTAGGATTATAAATGTTGTTCAGCACAAGATGAAAATATAAAGCGGATATTGCCAGATCTATAGAACGCAATAACAGCTAAGATGATCCCATTTCCGCCGGAAGATGTGTGATTCCACGATAATAGAGATGGAGAAGCTTTATTCGGTTCTTCCATTCCAATCTTGTGACGGATTTGTTACACAGGGCTTATCGTATGAGGTGTGCTACATCGTATATAATACGATACATATTAAAGTGTGATTCTAAAATCCAGAGAAACCCCCGTAGATAACAAACTAGTGTGTTACCAGTGTGGATCGTTTATTCGATCTGAAGGCCGAACCCTGATTATGAGTTTTTGTAATGACATTTTAATCTGTCTAACTGCATTAAGACCATAATATTATCCTAATATAATCCTTTTTTGGCTAACACATTGCTAGACGAATAAAAATGTTAATTGGTCAGCATTTATACATTTTACTTCGTGAATCACATTTACATTTATAACTCAACATTTTAACATAGGCGCGATATAATTTAAGGTGATATTATGGAATTATCTATTACACAGTTATTATCAATGGAACGTTTATAAATTCATGGAAATTTTACTACTCTTTAGCCGGTATACCGCAATTCCATATTTTGTGCGAGGGACTTAAGGCTTGTAAAAATGTTCTTTAAACAGGCTTTTTTTCGTTTTCATAGTTCGTTTTCAATAGTTGGGTATAAGATATAATCTAGATACCCTCCACGCAAGAGGGGACATTACCATGTTTAAATGGTTAATAAAAGGTTTTTGGGTTTGAAATACCGACATGACTTTTACGCAAAGAAAACAACTCTAATATGCTCTTTAGTGCTTATTTTATCTGTGATTTTACATATTTTATAACCGAACTCAATATTAAAATTTGAATTTTAGGAAAGACCAAGGAGAGCTAGCTAGTACAGTAGACATGGTCTAAAATTTGGGTTTAAAAGGGATATATAGCTTCCATTTCACAGGCCGTACCTTTAATATCGCGTCATAGATATTTGTTTGTTTAGTCTAACATACAGAATTTACATATATCTCTCTTGTTTTACAACTCACTTTTTGTTTCAAACAACTCCCGAAAACTAATTAAAATCTTTGCACTCGTCTGCAGGCTAACAATCTTTTGAACAATAAACAAAGCAAATTATTCTGCCTGAGTTCCCACTTTATAAACTGTTATCATTGTGGATAATTGATCAGTTTTATGATACTTTGTACTCGACTAAATTCCAAAATTTAAGGTAATATAAAAGTGTCAAAAAAATCTTAATATTAGTTTTTATACAGAAAGAAATAGTAAAATACAGTGTTGGAGTTTTTTTACAATGGAAGGACTGTAAAAAAACTTTATTTTTCCGGATATTTGCCATAGTACAGTGAAACAAAACAAATCAGTAACACAACGTTTTGAGATCTGAAATCTGATATCTAACTCGGGTGAGTAAGTAACCTAACAAATTAACTACTATTTAAGTTAAATAAACACATCATACCAGAGTGTTGTGACACTCAAAAGTTAGGAATCACAATAACCTTGTTGTGTGACAACTTCAATACACACCAACTCTAAGATATTTTCGTTTCCTGAACAAGGACTACTTCTTCAAGTGTTATAATGTCATTCAAAACAAACCATCTCCCGGTCCTGCTGCTCTGTGGTATCTGAATGAATCATGGCATCCATGGGTTCTTCATTACCGTACAAGCTGTTGATGCAATTTCAACAACGATAACTGCACCAATGCCATCTTCTCTTGGGTCTAAAGCCAATCATTTGCATCTTCCAAGTTTACAATTTTAATCATCTAGTAGTCCAAACACTGAGACTAAAGTAGCAGAAACGAACAATAACGACACAACGTTTGTGTACTGCTGACACACGTTCTAACGATAAATAAGCAACATGATTCAAACACCGAAACAATAGTAACAGAAACCAGCAATAAGGACACAACGTTGATGTATTGACGTAGTGGTAACATACGTTCTGAAGATAAAATTTAAAAAAAACTAACCAAACTCAAAGACAAAAGTAGAAGAAACGACAAATAACGAGACGAAATGTACTGATGATACACGTTCTGACTATAAATAAACAACATGAACTAAACTCCAAGACAATGGTTGCAGAGACGAATAACAACTTTGATGTACTGCTGATACATGTTCTCCTATGACTGCCGTAATGTTTGTTTGTTGTATGTCCATGTTGTTTTATGTTGTGTATGTTTTTTTTTTACTTTTCAAGTTCAACGTAGAGCACTTTTAACTCTTTTTTGAACACCTTGTGATCTAATTTACGTTCAAAAACAAGGTACGCTCTGACAAGATATAGAACCATAGTTTAGTTTATTATAAAGTTCCTAGGATACAGAACATGAATTTGAACAAAATAGTTTTTATTTCCCTTTCACTAAATACGTGTTTGTAAAAAATACTGATCTAACCTATGGGAGTAGGTCTTTTAAAAATTTAGTATATACTTCTTTTTTATTTAGTATATCTCTTAAATTTAGTATAAATTTTAAAAATTGGAAAAATGTTAATAAATAATGGTGTAAACCACCTTTGGACGAAAATAACTTCATAAACTTGGCCCTGCTCAGGTTAAATGCAATATTGACTCCTATATACACTTAGGAGTCAAAGAGGCTTAGTTTGGCATTGTTTCCCACTAATAATTTCAAAAAAGGTAAATAAGTGAACGGCAACAATTTTTAATTTTTTTGCAGATTACATAACATTTGAACTGCAGGAGTAAGAAATCATAGGCGTGTACTTTCGAACAGATCCCACTGCGCAAACATTACTCAATGACGTATCTGGTGGCAGTGATTGAGTTTCCTTGTGGTGTATCATATTCAAATTGCATAAACAAAGAAAACTATTTTTGCTACAGTTGTTTTGATTACCATACTTCCTAAAATATTTAAACCTTAACAGAATGAATGTAGTAGCATGCTATTTAAATATTGTATACAATAATATTCCAAAATAATATACCTAAAACTCCAGTCTGTTCGCTTTTGTACGAGAAAGATTTTGCAGAAAGTGTTGGAGGAGGAAAGTCCAAAGGACGAGACGTTGTTGGCTGAGCGCTAGCGTAATGTGCCGACAAAATATTTCTTCTGGGTGTTTGTCCATGTGGCTCAGCGTTAAAGAAGTCTAACTTTCCGGAGGATTTTAAGAGATTGAATTGAGTTATGGACTTCATATTATTCATGTAATTTCATTTCGACGTATGCAATATTAAGTGTGTGTATGGTGTTGGTCCCTTTATGGAACTAAGTGATAGAATAGCCTAACTGGCCACGGATATCTCAAGAAAAATTATTAATTTTATAAATATATTTTTAATTTTACTTGACATTTCGAGTTTGGTGATGACGCATATACGTTCGTTTGGTTTGGTTGAGCTTCATCGAAGCGTGTAGATCAGGGAGGCACTCGAGAGCGAATTGAGTTATAGACTTGTCGTTATCCACGAATGTATTTCTGGAGAGACAGCGCTTATATTGGTGAGAATATTTATCTCTCTAAGGAATTTGTCTGGTTTAAACGTAGAGTAATTGTCAGCAGAAAATAAATCTATAGAACAGCTTAAAATTACGTACCTATAGCATCCAGAGATAAGTATATATACTTAAATCTTTAATTTATGTATTCACGATTATTCTTTTCCTTCGTACCATGTCCTTATTGAGTGATGAATGTGGTTGGATTGAAAGTAAGATGTAAATATGAAAGTAGGTAATCACGTGGTATTGTTGTTTACAAAACCCTGCATATTATTTCTACCTTTTGATCCTACAATAGATGTGAGTTTGAAGTATACACTCAGCACGTGGTATTGTTATTTACACAGCACAGCAATTTACTTCTGTATCTTGCTCCTACTATAGATGGCTTATATTTTTATGTATTTATTTTCGTAATATATCGCTAAAGTACCGTTTCGTTAATTTAAAATGTATTACTTACAACACAAACTAAACACTTCTTCAACGACACATATTGTTTAAATAAATAAAAAACTATGTTTAAATTGGTTTTGATTGTGGTCTCTCAGCGCTTCGGTGCCATATCCATGTAAAAACATAAGGCCGATATTTATAATAATTACTTTTCCTCCGGTATTCAGTTATAATACTAACCAGAGCACAATTTATTGTAGCAATTAACCAGTTCACAAAAGGATAAGAACTTAGGGGGAGGAAAGCGGCTTATACAAATTAAGGCTGGAAAGAATTTCCCCCACATGACAAGCTGCCTAATAGCTGCCGAGACCGGATTTGGTTACACATTTACTTTTTCCTTGTAACATACACATACACTGTAATTTATTTTGACGGTATCTGGTGACAAAAAAGGCATTAAATGCCTTTTAAATCTTTAACTTATGTATTCACGATTATTCTTTTCCTTCTTCCTATGAGTCGTAAGTCAAGTAATGTTATAATGATATTTCTTATTGGAGAACAATATTGTAGTACATAAATAACACAAATGTGAATAAGAGAACAACAAAACTTTTTCATTAGTCTGTGGATTTCATATAAAATTTTACTGCTAGTGTTGTTAATAATAGAGGTGTAAGCTCGACCCGACCCCACTGCGCAAACATCACTCGATGACATATTTGGTGGCGGAGATTGGGTTCTCTCATACATCACATTTAAAGTGCATAAACAAAGACAACTACTATTGCTATAGTTGTTTGTATAACTAACTTCCTAATATATTTAAACGCTAACAGAATTAATGTGGAAACATTCTATTTTCATGTTCCATATCAAAATATTCTGATACTGATATACACACCAATATTAATATGATTGCTTTTGTAGAAACATTTATAGAAAGTCTTGCAGGGAGAAAAAGTTCTTTCCTGGTGTAGGTGTATGTGAAATCTTTTTAGATTTAATTAATCTTATTAACGAAATAGCAGTATTACAAGTATACATTGTTAAACAAAATTTTAATAAGGGCATTTTTTATTTGCGGTCAAAATTAAGTTCGGTGGTAAACATCTTTTAAACAGTAATTTTATTTAATCCGATTTTCTCAGACCAATATTAGATTTCTCTCAATATTACCTAAAATATTTGAAATTAGATTACAACTACCTGATAAAAATGTCCTTTTATAATACTTACCAATATGGTTTTATAAAAGGTAAATCAAACTGAAGACGCTTTAATTGCAGCAACGGAAAATCTACAACAGCGTAAATTAGAAATCTAAAACAACAGGATATTTTCGATTTCAAGATACTTTTGATTTGGTTTATCACGACATTCTTTTTAATAAATTAGAAGCTGTTAGTATAAGAGGATAAATTTTGAAATGGTTTCCTTGCGGACATTAAACAACAGGTACAGATATTCAACTTTTATAGTTGACCAAAGATCGTTGATTCCGGTGTACCACAAGGCTAGATAACATCTGCCATATTAATACTAATCTTCATAAATTAGTACTTTTGCTTAATTTTTATGGCAGTATAATCGCTTCTGCTGATATAGCTCCTTTTCATTCCAACAAAGAAGTGATTTGCACTGGCGAGCCAATTAATAGTAATGTTGCTAAGAGATTGGTGCTTTGAAAATAGAATCCAATTCCATGGAGATAAGAAGAAATACATCGGGTGTTTTCATAGTTTATATACCTCTTCCACTAAAATTTCATTCAAATATTTTTATTTAAAAAATGTCATTTGTTAACCTTTAGAAAAAGTAAACAGCATAAAATAATTAGGAATCTCATTAGACGAGAATTTCCTTTTTAAAAACACATTATGCATCTGAACATTAAAGTGAGATTATCAATATGAAAGTTTAAAGTTTTCTGAGACATCCTTGTAACACTAGCCTCCACACTTTACTTCCTACTAATAAACTCTAGGCTGCAGTAAAGATTTGCTTGTTGGGGAGGTACGTATAAATATTTGATAATGAAATTTAGAACAACACAAAACTATTATTTACGTATAATTTTAAATAATAAAAAAAGAAAGCTCTTTCTCCGTTTTCAAGAACTTTATATTTTAACAATTCAGCATCTTTATTATATCTTAAGGCTCTTTTTTGACAGAAGTTGTCTATGCAAATTGTCCGCTCCCCAAAGCAAATAAGTTAATATTTTGTCAGTAATTTAACTGATTACGAGACGAAGATTCTAAGTTTTACAATAAATTGCCTATTGATATAAAAATAGATTTCTCGAAAACGTTTTCAACAACACTTTTACTAAGCTTTTAATTATGCAGAATGTTCATTTTTCATTCATGTTATTTTTATTATCATATTGTTTTAAAAACCATATTGTTTATTATTGTCGTGTTTTTACAATTTATTTTAAAGTAGTATCTATATATCGTTGCAAATTACAACACCTTCCTGATAATATTTGACTTTTTAACACACAATTACTGCAGAAAGCGGCATATAGGTGTATTATATTTAAGACTCATAATTTTTAATAAGTTTTTAAATAGTAGTTTCTTTAGCCTAGTCACATTATTTCTAATAGAGACCATTAAAGTGCTAAGCAAATTTTACTCTAATCTATTATTGATATATTATTTAACAGTTTATGGAATAGGAACGTCAAACTTCAATATAAAGCTTACCTATACTTATTATTGTATTAGTTGCACGAGAAATAAGTCATTAGTGCCATAAAATCAGGCGCGGACAAAGTAAGCGCTTATCTGTGGAACGAGAGGCTCAGGTAGTAAATATTTGAACGGTACTAATCGACGATACGTGCTGCTGCCCTAGCGTCGGACCTCAAAACTAACTGAAATAGTCCCCCGGACCTCGGCACACCTCTTCCGCATGATTGATTAGTCTCCTGCCTTCCGGATCGTTGTTACTGATGGCAGTGGTTCCGTGGTTAAGCGACACTCGCGGGATAATCACTATCAGTACCATTAAAATAACAATATTGCATTACATACAATTTCTTTTTTATCAGCAGGATAAAAATTTTAATGTATAAAAACGTTTACAAATTGAAATAAAACAGCATGTGGTAGTGTAATTTGTATGCATCACTGCATATTATTTCACCCTTTTAATCCTAAAATAGATTTGAGGTTGAAGTGAAACACTCGCCACGTGGTAGTGTTATTTACACATCACTGTATATTATTTCACCCTTTTAATCCTAAAATAGATTTGAGGTTGAAGCGAAACACTCGCCACGTGTTAGTGTTATTTACACATCACTGTATATTATTTCACCCTTTTAATCCTAAAATAGATTTGAGGTTGAAGTGAAACACTCGCCACGTGGTAGTGTTATTTACACATCACTGCATATTATTTCACCCTTTTAATCCTAAAATAGATTTGAGGTTGAAGTGAAACACTCGCCACGTGGTAGTGTTATTTACACTGCAGACCAAGTTCTTTTTGTTTCTTTTTCCTGCAATCGATGTGGGGTTTATTCTCTGAAACGGTTACAAAAAATATAACTGGTTAACCGGTTCTTTGTTAATATCGGTCACAAAACCGATTTATTAATATTTTATTTCAAGCGCACACTAACCGATAATTATAAAAAGTGTTTTCCTTTCAGTATTCAATTATGAGAATAAACCAGACCAAACTTTATTGAAGTAATTATCTCCCCAGTTCGCAGAAGGATTAGAGCTTAGGGTCAGGAAAGCCGCTTAAACAAATTAGGACTAAAAAGACTTTCCTCCACTTGACAACCTGCCTAACAGTTGCCGGGTCTGGATTTGGTTCTCGTATTTAGTTTTTCTTTGTAAGATACAAAAACGCTTTCAATTAATGATCACCATAGATGAAAAAAGAAGGGATTAACTACATTTGACATCATTTATTTATGTATTCACGATTATTCTTTTCCTACTTCCTGAGAAGCGTAAACCCTGTCATATTATAATTATATTATTTATATCACGGAATTTGTGTTGAAGAATAATTTGTAGTGTACAATAAAGTTTTCAATATTTTTTAATAAAATTGACAGTTTATGTTATATATCTACCGCAGCATAATCGCTCGTGTAACGCTCGCCATTTAATTAGAATACGTTAGTTTTATGAGATTGCTATATTAAAGCTTTTGTCCACGGCTTGGCTGCACCACCCTCTGTCTTAGTATCATTGATTAGAAAATACACATGCACGCACCATGGATTAGGCACGATTGACTGTCGGGAACTCAAAATTAATATAAATCGCTCTTAGCTTTCGTCATAAATTTACAACAACACAAGCGTAATAGTCAAACTCTTCTTAAACACCTTTCCAAGTATTCCTGAGATACGTGATAATCTTTATAGATATCACCGTAACTATTTCCCCGAATCATTAAATTATGAATTGGATCAGAGTTCTAAGCACTTATGTGTTAAAAATAATTAAGATTTTTATAGCATTTGGTTGAGAATTTCCAGTGTATTTGCAGCATTTTATGGTGAGTGGGATGGAATAAATTGCTGCATCTCAGTAAACATATCTCAAGTTCATTGAATGTATGAACAAAATTCCATGGTTTTATTTCAGTATCTTGTCTGATATCAGCGTATTTTAGTTCAAATCATCAGAAAACCGAAACCTCTGAACCGGTAAACAGCCAATTCTCAGGGTTATTATAAAATTGATAAACTACTGTACTATTACCAATAGAACCACGGTACGACAACACGTACTCTTACAACATGTTATAGTGACTTTTAAGGAAGTGACTTTATAGTTCCTCACTCACGAAATCATTTATGTGAACAAACATATAACCGTATAATATGAACTTTTATAGGTATTGAAATATTCTCATCTAGCCTTGACAAAGCAATTTTACATACTTGTGGTATTTTTGTTGAAGTTACTTCAACATACTGTACAACTCCCTTCCATAATTCTATTAAATTAATTTAATAATATCTTTATCATGTATTGTTTTTTTCTGTACATTTTGTTATTTTAGACAGATTAAATTTTATAAATGACTAGATCACATTTTAATATATTATTTCATTCATACTTTCTGAATAAATAGAGACATCTCATTCAGAGTACACTTTGAATGTTATGCTTATAGGGATTTACTGTAAATTCTGTGTAAATGTGTTTTTTTTTTTTTTTTACTTTAAGATAGTTTGCCAATATCGTATACCCAATAAATATTAGAGTATAGCGCTCTGGATTGTGGCCAAATGTACTTCTTTTCTGATTTATGGTAACTGCAAGTGTTATTTACTTAGGGTATAAACCAAGCGTTATAGAGTTATATAAGAGTTAATTTATTTAAAAAAATACTTATAAACATGTATTTTCGTGTTAAATTATTATATCCTTATAGGGCCTATACCGTTAATGAAGGCTACAAGAACCAATTTGCATTTTATGTGTACAAAATTAAATTTGTAATGTAATTATTATGGTATTACTACCTAGATATTCGATAAGTTTGTATACAGGTGAACAATAAACGATTATTTTTAGAATAAAATTCTAACTAGTATAATAATTAAATGAATTAACCAATGATCGATTATCAATATCATTAAAAAAGTAATCTTATTTATAGGTTAGATCCGTACTACACACACATAATATGTTAGGTAGTACAGTAAAGAAAACCAATTCATATACGAGATATATGAACTGTATTATATCACCTTCAGTCCCCCGTTCTGTCCAACGTTTCCATGTAAATTCCTCTCAAGTCCATTAATGCCGAGTTCTCACACTTATCCTCCAATTTATTTGATGATCATATTTCATTTTTTGTTTTTAATGTATCGTATAAGAATTCAAAACTCATATACCTAGTTTCTTAAGGTATAAATTTACCAGAGTCATAATATATCTGTGTAAACGACAAAACGTCCTTTTTAAACTGTTGGTAAAGAAATATTTCTTAAAGGAATAGCAATTAATAAAACAAATGTTGTATCAAGTTAGTTTTACGATGCTCTATCAATCTAAAAGAAGGAGAACAGAGTTTCCACCTCAGTCGATAAAACAATGGTTTGGGGCTTACTGCTCGAGAAATGCGTGTGCCTAATACCATTAAAAGCCTATGTAAGGCGTGTTAAAGTTTATAGGAAAAAATTTTGTTAATAAACTGTAATTAAAGAAACTTTTCGTAATAAATTCATACGGGGCATACATTATACTTCTTCCACGTCATTTCGTTTGGCATAATTCTTTTAGTTCTTTGGACGGTTATCAGAACTTGGTCAAACGTATTTAAAAAATGAATGTGTAAATGAAAAGTGACGAGAGATCTGTATCTGTTAAGACACAATTCTGTTATTGTGTCTGAGTTCCGACAATGAACTGTGATTAAGGGGAAATAGGTGCTGAGTATTAGTACCACAATTATAGTTGCATATCAGTATGAATGGTTGACATGCCGTTAATTCGATGATTTCAATAAATAATTATAAGCTACTGTGATCAAAAGTTACGAAGCTTTATACCTTGTTAAGCCTAATACCCCATTCACAAAGCGTATCTCATGAACCTGTAAATTAATTGCTCTGACGTCAAATGAAAACATTGTCGTTGTTTATCACGTATTTGTTATAGAAATTCAAAAGAATACATTACATACATCCATCATTCATAACATCCATCTACATTGTAACTAATTAATTAACCAGTCATAATTGATGCTTAAATAAATTACTTATGTTATAGATATGGTAATTAATTTCAAAATTCAAAAGCTTGTTTAAAGTTTCTTTTTTACTACGGGATATTTCTGTAAATTTTTCATTGTTCAGATATACAAGAAAGCATTAATATACGTTCCCTTTAACAAGTCAAATGAAAAAGAAGAACAATTCCTTAGTCAGTAAATCAGAATAAATATTTATGTCAATCACTTAAGTTTCGGTGTTATCTGACAAAATTAAGAGTAGGAAATAATACAACACTCTTAAGCAAAGTCTCGTAAAAATAACACATGAAAAATGTGTTTCGGTATAAATTTAAGTTATAACACAGAATATACAGGTATTGCAAAATATCATAAATCGTTTTTGTATGAGAAAGAAAAAACTAGAAAGACTAAAACTTAAAATTGGGAAAGACCTATTGTGGTATATCTTCTGTAATTCGATTTCAATTATTAGAATGTGATTAAGGCGTAGAATGTATGAAGTTAAGACAACTTTTTTGTTGTGATTCCTCACTAGTGCGTGCCCGAAAACACTGGCATAGTTTGTTTATTTAACCTAGATTTTAGTTATGCGCTGGGTTATTTATCCATCTGAAAAAGACAGCAGAACGTGATGTTAATGATTTCTTCAACCACTCAATAGTGGCAATTGTTTAAAAAAACGACATTTCCTTCAAAAATACTTGCAGTATTCTTTAATTTAAAACTAAACCTTAAAATAAAATGTGAAATTATATGATGTATAGTCGGGATAGAAGAAATGAAAACAATGAGTGGATAGTTTGTAATGCTAAGCACACTGTTAGTCAATGTTAATTTATTCAATGTCACCAAATTGTTAGACTATGCTTTTGGTTTGCAGCTTATAACAAAATCGGGATTGTTTGTCATCCCGTTATATAAAAGATAAAGTGCAATCAATAATATGTAACGAACTTTAAACTACATTTATAACCACTTATACATACACAAAACTTATGTGACAACCCGTCTCTTTTGTGTATAATTTATAGCAATATAAGTTGAGAAAAAAAAACAGTATTGGATTTTCATATTTATAATTACATCAATCTTGTATTTAGTTATTTCATTTTCCTATGTATACGCGGCCATAACTAAATTAATAATTTTAAGTCATAAAGTGTTAAGAGAATATATAAATATTCTTTAAAAAATTATATTTTAAAAGATTTTATTTTCAAGATGGAAAATTTATTAATATATAGAGAATTTTACAGATTATTAAACTGACATTCACCATGAAAACTAAATGGCCTTCGATGATTACATCAGTCCCTTAACAACGCGGATGTTTATTTATATTTTTTTATATTGTATTGGACCAGTACATCAAACCTGGAACAGTACAATACATTATTTGTAGAGATAGAATAGAGATGTGGGAATCTAATCATCCCTAGAAAAAGGGATAAGAAAACTCACTCATAGAAAAAATTGTCATTTAGGACGATACTGGGAAAAATGAAGATAATAACAAAACAAACTAAAATACGGATGACACATAACTATAAGTCACAGCTATAATCGAAGAAACATAATTTAACGATCGATAAATCAGTACTGCTGTCTCAAAATCAGTCAGTTTATTATAAACTCTGACCATCCAAGCAATCCACATCAAAGGAGATAACCAAATCCCAATGTTTCCAAGCTTGTACTAAACTTGTTTACCAGAAAAGCGACGGAGCATTAACGTTTGCAGGGTTGGGGTCAGTCTGTCGGTCGTTATTTCTGACGATACGCCACCAGTTGGCAATTTGTGTTATAATCTTGGGCATCCATTACTTCCCCTCTGCTAGCAGCACCATATACAGTATATCTAAAGCTAGAGCGCTGCATCATTGTCAAGCTGAGAACTGCTAATAATGTCGTCACCTATACTTTTATCGTAAATTTGCATCGATTTTAAACGCCCTCAATTACAAGTAATTGAATTCTGACTATAGTTTCTGGTAATGTCAATATCAATGCCTTAAACTGCATCACCCAGATTATTCTAAGTTCTTATCAATTCATTCAGGCATTCATTCCGTAAAGTTTTTTGATGATTTGAGTTGTATAGCTTTGAAAAGTAGTTCAGGTCCTATCATATGTCTCAAATTTAATTAACATCATGCGGCACTGTTCGATTAATTATGAATGAATGTGACACTACATATGTTTTGTGACTCTTGATTTATACATATCTCTGCGCATTGATATGATTTTGTTATTTTGGCCCAGGTTGTACTCGTTTCAATAACCCATTTATCCACCTGAGGAAGGAATCAGATTTCTAATTTTGAAACGTAGAGCTACTTTTTTCATCTATCACTGAACTATATCAAATGTCCCAAACAATCCTGTTAACTTCACAATCCTTTCGTCGTCAAAAATAAATTTTAAACCGACATTCAATCCACAAGATTCAACCACTCTCTCTAATATCGTAAGCCAAGTGAATTAATTAAATTGCCTACTTGTTTAAAGAGAGCTGTTCTAATTTACGATAAAATAGTAAATACATTACCTTCATTACCAACTCGCTAACCTAGGCTTGATCTTTGCAATAGAATTATGTTTAATAGTCAAAATATGGTAAAGATTAATTATTCTTTTCTTAAAATTCATAATAGCATTACATATAAAAGTTATAACATAAGGATAAGAGGTTCAAACTTAAATCATTGCACTAGCTAACTTTTAACAAGAGTTATATGACTTCTACAACTCTAAAATTAAAAGTTGTATGAAAGTTGTTCAACTTTTATACACTAACACATTTCTCTACTACACTTTTTACAAGAAGTTTATTTAAGTTTCAGGCACATTTATAATACTAAAGTGCTTTAAGCCATAAAGCGGCTGTTTGGTTCAAGGTTCAAATATTCCTCCGCATGTTTATACATTTTAATTTTAGTAACTGTTTTGTACATTCTAGTTTTAAAGAACATCTTCCCCTCATGGTTACATTTTGTTCATATCAAACGTCCTAGTTTGTTAGATGAAGTGGGTGTAATTGTATATTAAAACTCGCCTTCGGCTCGCTGGGGGCTACGCCCCCAGGCCCCCAAAGTAAGTGCCTTAAATTCGGGGATAAGATTGATTTGGTGATTGGTAAAATTCGGACATGATGTCATGCCAGGATATTCCCAGGAGGGGGGGTTAACGTTGTCTGGGGATAAGACGTCAGGGGGTTATCTGGTCATACCAGGAACTTCCCAGGGGGGGTTAACGTTACCGGGGGATAAGACACCAGGGGGTTGTCTGGTCTTACCAGGAACTTGCCAGGGGGGGGTTAAGAGATTTGGTTATTGGTAAAATTCGGACATGAGGTCATGCCAGGAAATTCCCTAGGGGGGGTTAACGTTACCGGGGGATAAGACACCAGGGGGTTGTCTGGTCTTACCAGGAACTTCCCAGGGGGGGGGGGGGGTTAAGATATTTGGTTATTGGTAAATTTCGGACATGAAGTCATGCCAGGAAATTCCCGGGGGGGTTAACACAGGGGGTTTAATGTACTCAGGAGGTTATCTGGTCATACTAGGAAATCCCGGGGGGGGGTTAATGTTAGCGGGGGTTAATGACACACCCCAGGCCCCCTTTTGGGGTGTTGGTCAAATTCGGGGATAAGCGGAATTCGAAATAGTATTAGACCTATTTTTTTGAATTTTCCAGTTTTTATCAAAGTTTTGAATCTAAGGCCATTTTGTGGCTTAACCGTTAGAGATACGACAAAAAGTGACTGAACATTTCTTGTCGGAAATTTAATTTTGTCTTTCGATTGTGCCGTCTGATTTGATCTACTACCTATGGTTTAGTCGGTACAACGCTTGGCATAAAAGTCTGCACTGGTCAGCTATGGTGTAAAACAGATTTAGTGTAAATAAATTAATAACTACCTTTATCAGATTATTAAGTTAAACAGGGGGTTTAATTTAATCAGGAGTTCATCAACCAGGAAATTCCCGGGAGAGGGATTAATGTGCTCGGGAATTATAAGAACGCGTGGTACTTTTCTTGGAAATGTGTGTCTGGGCCACGAGTATATGTGTACAGTATTTTTGATCAAAATAAAACGTTGATCAGGGGGTTTAAATTACTTCGGAAATCATAATTCCATACCTGATTGTTGATAAGGAATCACTATTTCATTAAATTAATTAAAAAGCACTCTGTCCCTATCTACTTTTGAAGCTTCACTAACGCTCAGCCAACTTCCGATGTGGAGGGGGGGATATAGTCACTCGTTACCGTAGTAATACAAGGTCAATCTGGAACCAGCATGAATCGCACTAATTATAGTTGCAAAATTTAAAACACCTAAAATTGACGACAAAGAATTAGCCATTTATAGCATTTATGAGGCTTACGGAAAGATAAAACGACAGAAAGCTGCTGAACCTTTTATTTAGATCCTATGAATAGCTAATTATAAAACATTATACATTTAAGCTAGGGCCAACGGTTCGCCCAATATCGAGCCCGAAAGGTAAGTTTTTAAGTGAAATTTTTAACATAATCACGTTTTTACGGCCTACACCATGGAAGATAGAGTAAAACGTCACTGGACCTTTTTTGTAGACCGCATTATTTAGTATTAAAATAAAATTTTGAATTTGGCCTAAAACAAAGGTTCTGTCTGCAACCTAGCCCAGAAAACAAAATCTCACGGAAAACTTAAAAAATCAATATTTTAAAACACGTGTTGCGGCCAAACCATTGGGTATAGGGCAAAATGTCACTGGACCTTTTTTGTAGACCGCGCTGTTTTCTAAATCCTAGTGAAAATTTGTTTTGAGCAACGACCAACCGTTTATCCGCTATTGAGCCCGAAAGATAAATTTTAGGCGAAAATTTCAAAATATTTTAACTTAGTCGCATTTTGCGGCCAAACTAATGGATATAGAGTAAAAAATTACTGAAGGTTTTTTGTAGATCATATCATTTCCTAAATCTAACCTTTGTTTTATTTTGACCTCCGACCAATTGTTTCGCCGCTATCGACCCCAAAAACAAAGTTTTCACGTGAAAATTACAAAAAAATTTCACATAATCACGTTTTTCGGCCAAAACCAATGGAGATAGGGCAAAAAGTCACTGGATCTTTTCTGTAGATCGCGCAATTTGCTAATTTGATGGGTCAATCAGATTTGAGCTACGACCAACGGATCGGCCGCTATCGGGCTCGAAACATTATTTTTATCGAAAAAATCTCTGGAATGTCAAATGTTCGAGCGTTTTGTCGCTTAACCATATAAGATAGAGCAAAAAGTCACTGGACCTTTTTTGTAGTTCACTTCATTCCTGACCATGAATTTTTCGTCAGATCCGAGCTAGCTTAAACGGTTCGCCCGCTATCGGGCTTACAAAAAAAGCCTGCAAGGGTAAAAAATGCGTGTTTTTTTGGGAATTTTTTTGAGGGGCTTAAAACTAAAAATTCCCGGTTTTCAGACTTTTCCTGTTGGTTACACGGCAAAAGGTACCTGCGTGCCAAATTTCAAGTTTCTAGCACTTCTAGAAGTAGGTTAGAATTTGTATACATCCATCAGTGAGTGAGTTACACATGCGGCTGTATAGTATATTAGACTCGCCTTCGGCTCGCTGGGGGCTACGCCCCCAGGCCCCCATTTGGGTGTTGGCTAAATTCGGGGATAAGCGTAGTTCGGTGATTGGTTAAATTCAGACGTGAAGTTTCCAAATTTTATGTACCCGTTCTCGAGAATCTTAAGGGTCGTAATGCTTCGCTAACGCTCAGCCAAAAGATGTGTGGTGTATAATATTAATCAATTGATGTGGTAGAAGAGTTAAGTTATGTGTTCGAGAAATTTGGAGGCAAGGAGAATTTGGTTTTAACCAAAGTCAGAGGACGTATGTATACCATAGGTTAATTTTCCGGATTTACTCAAACTTTTGACTTTGAGGGTGTTTTGCGGCTTAACCGTTAGAGATACGTGAAAAAGTGACTGGACCTTTCTTGTCGGAAATTTAATTTTGTCTTTCGATTCTACCCTCGGATTTGAGCTACGATCTCTGGTTTAGTCGGTACAACGCTTGGGATAAAAGTCTGCACTGGTCATTTATCGTGAATTGTTTAGTACAATCATAATAAAAACCGACCTTAAGGCAGTATTTTAAGTCGAACAGGGGGTTTAATATCATCAGGAGATTATCTAGTCAAGCCAGGAAATTCCCGGGGGGTAGGTTAATGTTACCAGGGGGGTTAACATATCAAGGAGTTTAATTTAGTCAGGATATTGTCTGGTCATACGAGGAAATTCCCGGGGGGGATTAATGTTACAAGGGGTTAATGACACACGTGGGCCTATTTTAGAGGGTGTTGTGTCTGGGAACATAATAAAAACACTCTGTCCCTATCTACTTTTGAAGCTTCACTAACGCTCAGCCAACTCTCGACGTGGATGAGGGTTTTTAGTCACTCGTTAACGAAGAAATACAAGGTCAATCTGTAACCAACATGAATCGCACTAATTATAGTTGCATACATCTAAAACACCTAAAAATGATGACAAAGAATTTGTCATTTAGTACATTTATCAGGTTTACGGATTGATAAACGACAGAATGCTGCTGAACCTTTTTTGTAGACCTTATCAAAAGCTAGTTATAAAAAATTTTACTTTTAAGCTAGGGCTGACGGTTTGACCACTATCTAACCCGGAAGGTAAGTTTTTAAGTGAAATTTTCAACATAATCACGTTTTACGGCTAAAACATGGAAGAAAGGGCAACAGACCACTGGAGCTTTTTTGTAGATCGCATTATTTTGTATTAAAATAAAATTTTTTAATTTGGCCTAAACCTAAGGTTTTGTTTGCAACAGAGCCAAGAAAACAATATCTCACGTAAAACTTGTAAAATCGATACTTTAAAACGCGTAATGCGGCCAAACCATTGGGGATTGGGCAAAATGTCACAGGACCTTTATTGTTGATCGCGCAGTTTTCTAAATTCCGTTGAAAATTGGTTTGACCTACGACCAGCCGTTCAGCCGCTATCAAGCCCGGAATGTAAATTTGTAGGCGAAAATTTCAAAATATTTTCACTTAATCGTGTTTTGCGGTCAAACTAATGAAGATATAGTGAAAAGTCACTTGACCTTTATTGTAGATAATATTATTTCCTAAACCCAACCTTTGTTTTATTTTGACCTCCGACCAATGGTTTCGCCGCTATCGACCTCAAAAACAAAATGTTCACGTAAAAATTACAAATAAATTGCACATAAACACGTTTTTTCGGCCAAACCAATGGAGATGTGGTAAAAAGTCACTGGAACTTTTCTGTAGATCACATAATTTGCTAATTTAATGGGTCAATCAGATTTGAGCTAAAACCTACCGTTGGGCCGCTATCGGGCTCGAAACTTTATTTTAAGCGAAAAAATCTCTGGAATGTCAAATGTCGAGCGTTTTGTCGCTTAACCATGGGAGATAGAGCAAAAAGTCACTGGACCTTTTTTGTAGTTCACTTCATTCCTGATTATGAATTTTTCGTCAGATCCGAGCTAGCTCGAAGGGTTCGCCCGCTATCGGGCTTACAAAAAAATGCCTGCAGGGGTGAAAAATGCGCGAATTTTCTCGAATTTTTTTGAGGGGTTTAGAAGTAAAAAAGTCCGGTTTTCAGACTTTTCCTCCGGGTCATATTGTGAAAGGTACCTGCATGCCAAATTTCAAGTTTCTAGCACTTCTAGAACTATGTAAGAATTTGTATATATCTGTCAGTCAGTGAGTGAGTGAGTGAGTCGTTTCACATGCGGCTGTATATAATATAAGACTCGCCTTCGGCTCGCTGGGGGCTACGCCCCCAGGCCCCCATTTGGGTGTTGGCTAATTTCGGGGATAAGCGTAATTCGTTGATTGGTTAAATTCAGACGTGATGTTTCTAAATTTTATGTATCCGTTCTCGAGAATCTTACGGGTCCTAAAGCTTCGCTAACGCTCAGCCAAAAGATGTGTGGTGTACAATATTAATCAATCGATGTGGTAGAAGAGTTAAGTTATGTGTTCGCGGAATTTGGAGACTAGAAGAATTTGGTTTTAACCAAAGTCAGAGGACGTATGTATATCATAGTTTAATTTTCCGGATTTACCCAAACTTTTGACTTTGAGGGCGTTTTGCGGCTTAACCGTTAGAGATACGTGAAAAAGTGACTGGACCTTTCTTGTCGGAAATTTAATTTTATCTTTCGATTCCGTCGTCAGATTTTAGCTGCGACCTTTGGTTTAGCCAGGAATGAGCTCGGAAGAAAAGTTTGCACAGGTCAGCTATCGTGAATTGTTTATTATAAACGTAATAAAAACAGACCTTAAGAGGCAGTATTTTAAGTTGAACAGTTGGTTTAATATCATCAGGAGATTATCTAGTCAAGCCAGGAAATTCCCTGGGGGGGGGTTAATGTTACCGGGGGTTAACACATTAGGGGGTTTAATTTACTCAGGAGGTTATCTGGTCATACCAGGAAATCCTCGGAGGGGGGTTAATGTTACCGGGGTTAATGACACACCTGTCCCTATTTTAGACGGTGTTGTGTCTGTGAACAAAATAAAAATTTATTATGTCCCTATCTACTATGGACGCATAGCTAACGCTCAGCCAACTTATTATGTGGGGTTGTATTCACTCGTTAACCTAGCAAAGCCTGAATCCTGATTGAATTACACAAATATTAGTCACATATAGGCCTAATATATATTTAAAACTCCACAAATTTCCAATTCACGACAAATATTTTGCTATTTATCGCGTTTTTTCAGGATTATTAAAGTACATACAGCAAAAAGTTACTGGACTTTTTTTGTAGAACACGTCGTTTACTAAAACTTATTAGGTCGCATTTTTTGAGCTACGACCAACCGTTTAGCCGCTATCAAGCCCGGAATGTAAATTTGTAGGCGAAAATTTCAAAATATTTTCACTTAATCGCGTTTTGCGGTCAAACTAATGGAGATATAGTAAAAAGTCACTCAACCCTTTTTGTAGATCATATTATATCCTAAATCTAACCTTTGTTTTATTTTGACTTCCGACCAATGGTTTTGCCGCTATCGACACCAAAAACAAAATGTTCACCTAAATATTACAAATAAATTGCACATAACCACGTTTTTCGGCCAAACCAATGCAGATAGGGCAAAAAGTCACTGGAACTTTTCTGTAGATCACATAATTTGCTAATTTGATGGGTCAATCAGATTTGAGCTACAACCTACCGTTCGGCCGCTATCGGGCTCGAAACTTTATTTTAAGCGAAAAAATCTCTGGAATGTCAAATGTTCGAGCGTTTTGTCGCTTAACCATGGAAGATAGAGCAAAAAGTCACTGGACCTTTTTTGTACTTCATTTCATTCCTGATTATGAATTTTTCGTCAGATCCGAGCTAGCTCCAACGGTTCGCCCGCTATCGGGCTTACAAAAAAGGCCTGCAGGGGTGAAAAATGCATGAATTTTCTCGAATTTTTTTGAGGGGTTTAGAAGTAAAAATGTCCGGTTTTCAGACTTTTCCTCCGGGTCATATTGTGAAAGGTACCTGCGTGCCAAATTTCAAGTTTCCAGCACTTCTAGAAGTATGTTAGAATTTGTATCTATATGTCAGTCAGTGAGTGAGTGAGTCAGTTACACATGCGGCTGTATATATTATAGGACTCGCCTTCGGCTCGCTGGGGGCTACGCCCCCAGGCCCCCAAAGTAAACGCTTGCAAATTCGGGGATAAGTGGAATTCGGTGACTGGTTAAGTCCGGACATTAAGTAAATGACAAGGGATTTAAAAATTGACCTTTTTCATAGATTTTTTTCCGGATTCGTAAAAACTTTTGACTTTGAGGGCATTTTGCGGTTAAACCGTTAGAGATACGACAAAAAGTGACTGGACCTTTCTTGTTGGAAATTTAATTTTGTCTTTCGATTGTGCACTCAGATCTGATCTACGACCTATGGTTTAGCCAGAAATGAGCTCGGGAGAAAAGTCTGCACGGGTCAGCTATCTTGAATTGTTTAGTATAAACATAATAAAAACCGACCTCAAGGCAGTATTTTAAGTCGAACAGGGGGTTTAATATCACCAGGAGACTATCTAGTCAAGGCGAGAAATTCCCTGGGTGGGTGATTAATGTTAAGGAGGTTAAGACAAGAGGGGGTTTAATTTCGTCAGGATATTGTCTGGTCATATGAACAAATTCCCAGGGGGGTTAACGTTACCGGGGGATAAGTCTCCAGGGGGTTATCTGGTCATACCAGGATCTTCCCAGGGGGGGGGGGTTAAGAGATTTGGTGACTGGTAAAATTCGGACATGAGGTCATGGCAGGAAATTCCCAGGGGGGGGTTTAATGTTACCAGGGGGGTTAACACATCAGGGGGTTGAATGTACAGGAGGTTATCAGGTCATACCAGGAAATCCCCGGGGGGGGGGGTTAATATTACCGGGGGTTAATGACACACTTGGGCCCCAGGCCCCCATGATGTACGCTTGCAAATTCGGGGATAAGAGCAATTTGGCAATTGACGCTTAGCTAACGCTCAGCCAACTTATTATGTGGGGTTGTATTCACTCGTTATCCTAGCAAAGCCTGAATCCTGATTGAATTACACAAATATTAGTCACATATAGGCCTAATATATATTTAAAACTCCAAAAATTTCCAATTCACGACAAATATTTTGCTATTTATCGCGTTTTTCAGGCTTATTAAAGTACATACAGCAAAAAGTTACTGGACTTTTTTTGTAGAACACGTCGTTTACTAAAACTTATTAAGTCGCATTTTTTGAGCTACGACCAACCGTTTAGCCGCTATCAAGCCCGGAATGTAAATTTGTAAGCGAAAATTTCCAAAGCTTTTCTCTTAATCGCATTTTGCGGCCAAACCAATGGAGATAGAGTAAAGAGTTACTGGCACATTTTTTGTAGATCACCTCATTTCCTAACTCCAACGCTTGTCTTATTTCGATCTCAGACCAATGGTTTCGCCGCTATCGAGCCCGAAAACAAAAGTTTCACGTAAAAATTACAAAAAAATTGCACATAATCACGTTTTTCGGCTGAACCACTGGAGGTAGAGCAAAAAGTCACTGGACCTTTTATGTAGATCGCGCAATTTGCTAATTTGATGGGTCAATCAGATTTGAGCTACGACCTACCGTTCGGCTACTATCAGGATCGAAACTTTATTTTAAGCGGAAAAATCTCTGGAATGTCAAATGTTCGAGCGTTTTGTCGCTTAACCATGGAAGATAGAGCAAAATGTCACTGGACCTTTTTTGTAGTTCATTTCATTCCTAATTATGAATTTTTCGTCAGATCCGAGCTAGCTCTAACGGTTCGCCCGCTAGCGGCCTTACAAAAAGTGCCTGCAGGGGTAAAAAATGCGCGATTTTTCGGGAATGTTTTTGAGGGGTTTAGAAGTAAAAAAGCCCGGTTTTTCAGACTTTTCCTCCGGGTCATATTGTGAAAGGTACCTGCGTGCCAAATTTCAAGTTTCCAGCACTTCTAGAACTATGTTAGAATTTGTATCTATATGTCAGTCAGTGAGTGAGTGAGTCAGTTACACATGCGGCTGTATATAATATAGGACTCGCCTTCGGCTCGCTGGGGGCTACGCCCCCAGGCCCCCATGATGTACGCTTGCAAATTCGGGGATAAGAGAGATTTGGTGGATTTTTTATAACTCCGACGTGAGGCATACCGGGAAATTCCCTAGGGGGGTTTAATGTTACCAGGAGGTTTAATTTACTCAGGAGGTTATCCGGTCATTCCAGGAAATTCACGGGGGTGGTTAAAGGATTCGGTGTTTGGTAAATTTGATGTACGCTTGCAAATTTGGGGATAAGAGAGATTTGGTGGTTGTTAAAATTCGCACATGAGATCATGCCAGGAAATTCCCTGGGGGGGGGTTAACGTTACCGGGGGATAAGACACCAGGGGGTTATCTGGTCATACCAGGAACTTCCCTGGGGGGGGGGGTTAAGAGATTTGGTGACTGGTAAAAATCGGACATGAGGTCATGCCAGAACATTCCCTGGGGGGGTTGTAACGTTACCGGGGGTTAAGACATCAGGGGGTTGTCTGGTCATACCAGGAAATTCCCAAGGGGGGGTTAAGGGATTTGGTAATTGGTAAAATTCGAACATGAGGTCATGCCAGGAAATTCCCTAGGGGGGTATAATGTTACTGGGGTTTAAGACATCAGGGGGTTTAATTTAGTCTGAATATTGTCTGGTCATACGAGGAAATTCCCGGGGTGGGTTAATGTTACAAGGGGTTAATGACACACGTGGGCCTATTTTAGAGTGTGTTGTGTATGTGAACATAATAAAAAACACTCTGTCCCTATCTATTATTGAAGCTTCCCTAACGCTCAGCCAACTCCCGATGTGGAGGGGGATTTTAGTCACTCGTTAACGTAGAAATACAAGGTCAATCTGTAACCAACATGAATCGCACTAATTATAGTTGCATACATCTAAAACATCTAAAAATGATGACAAAGAATTTGTCATTTAGTGCATTTATCAGGCTTACGGAAAGATAAACGACAGAATGCTACTGAACCTTTTTTGTAGACCTTATCAAAAGCTAGTTATAAACAATTTTACATTTAAGCTAGGGCTAACGGTTCGGCCAATATCGAGCCCAGAAGGTAAGTTTTTGAGTGAAATTTTCAACATAATCACGTTTTATGGCTAAACCATGGAAGATAGAGTAAAATGTCACTAGACCTTTTTTGTAGACCACATTGTTTCGTATTAAAATGTGATTTTTATTCTACTCTAACTTCAAAGGTTCTGCTAACACAAAGCAAGGAAAACAAAATCTCACGTAAAACGTAAAAAATCTATACTTTAAAACGCGTAATGCGTCCAAACCGTTGATGATAGGGCGAAATGTTACTAAACCTTTTTTGTAGATCACGCCATTTACTAAATCCCATTGAAAATTTGTTTTGAGCTACGACCAACCGTTTAGCCGCTATCGAGCCCGAAAGGTAAATTTTTAGGCGAAAATTTCAAAATATTTTAATGTAATCGCGTTTTGCGGCCGAACCGATGGAGTTAGAGCAAAAATTCACTGGACCTTTTTTGTAGTTCACTTCATTCCTGATTATGAATTTTTCGTCAGATCGAAGCTAGCTCCAACGGTTCGCCCGCTATCGGGCTTCAAACGAAAGCCTGCAAGGGCAAAACAGGGGTCCGTTCGGGAATTTTTTTGAGGGGTTCAAAAGTATAAAAATCCGGTTTTCAGACTTTTCCCGGAGGTTTGAAGATACGTGCGACGTGCGTGCAAAATTTCACGTTTCCAGCATTTCTAGAACTATGTTAGAATTAGTATTACCTATGTGTCAGTGAGTGAGTGAGTTACACATGCGGCTGTATATATATAGGACTCGCCTTCGGCTCGCTGGGGCTACGCCCCCAGGCCCCCAAAGTAAGTGCCTTAAATTCGGGGATAAGACTGATTTGGTGATTGGTAAAATTCGGACATGATGTCATGCCAGGATATTCCCAGGAGGGGGGGGTTAACGTTGCCTGGGGATAAGACGTCAGGGGGTTATCTGGTCATACCAGGAACTTCCCAGGGGGGGTTAAGAGATTTGGTTATTGGTAAAATTCGGACATGAGGTCATGCCAGGAAATTCCCTAGGGGGGGTTAGCGTTACCGGGGGATAAGACACCAGGGGGTTGTCTGGTCTTACCAGGAACTTGTCAGGGGGGGAGGTTAAGAGATTTGGTTATTGGTAAAATTCGGACATGAGGTCATGCCAGGAAATTGCCTAGGGGGGGTTAACGTTACCGGAGGATAAGACACCAGGGGGTTGTCTGGTCTTACCAGGAACTTGCCAGGGGGGGGGTTAAGAGATTTGGTTATTGGTAAAATTCGGACATGAGGTCATGCCAGGAAATTCCCTAGGGGGGGTTAACGTTACATACGTTACGGGGGATAAGACACCAGGGGGTTGTCTGGTCTTACCAGGAACTTCCCAGGGGGGGGGGTTAAGAGATTTGGTTATTGGTAAATTTCGGACATGAAGTCATGCCAGGAAATTCCCGGGGGGGTTAACACAGGGGGTTTAATGTACTCAGGAGGTTATCTGGTCATACTAGGAAATCCCGGGGGGGGGTTAATGACACACCCCAGGCCCCCTTTTGGGGTGTTGGTCAAATTCGGGGATAAGCGGAATTCGAAATAGTATGAGACCTATTTTTTTTTAATTTTCCAGTTTTTATCAAAGTTTTGAATCTAAGGCCATTTTGTGGCTTAAACCGTTAGAGATACGACAAAAAGTGACTGGACCTTTCTTGTTGGAAATTTAATTTAGTTTTTCGATTGTGACCTCAGATTTGATCTACCACCTATGGTTTAGTCGGTACAACGCTTGGGATAAAAGTCTGCACCGGTCAGCTGTTGTGTAAACAGATTTAGTGTAAATAAATTAAAAACTGCCTTTATTAGATTATTAAGTTGATCAGGGGGTTTGTTTTAATCAGGAGTGCATCAACCAGGAAATTCCCGGGAGGGGGGTTAATGTTATCGGGAGTTATTAGAACGCGTGGTACTTTTCTGGAAAATGTGTGTCTGTGCTACGAGAATATGTGTACAGTACTTTATATCAAAATAAAACGTTGATCAGGGGGTTTAAATTACTTCGGAAATCATAATTCCATACCTGATTGTTGATAAGGAATCACTATTTCATTAAATTAATTAAAAAGCACTCTGTCCCTATCTACTTTTGAAGCTTCACTAACGCTCAGCCAACTTCCGATGTGGAGAGGGGGATATAGTTACTCGTTACCGTAGTAATACAAGGTCAATCTGGAACCAGCATGAATCGCACTAATTATAGTTGCAAAATTTAAAACACCTAAAATTGACGACAAAGAATTAGCCATTTATAGCATTGATGAGGCTTACGAAAAGATAAACGACAGAAAGCTGCTGAACCTTTTCTTTAGATCCTATGAATAGCTAATTATAAAACATTATATATTTAAGCTAGGGCCAACGGTCCGCCCAATATCGAGCCCGAAAGGTAAGTTCTTAAGTGAAATTTTTTAACATAATCACGTTTTACGGCTACACCATGGAAGATAGAGTAAAACGTCACTGGACCTTTTTTGTAGACCGCATTATTTAGTATGAAAATAAAATTTTGAATTTGGCCTAAAACAAAGGTTCTGTCTGCAACCTAGCCCAGAAAACAAAATCTCACGGAAAACTTAAAAAATCAATATTTTAAAAACACGTGTTGCGGCCAAACCATTGGGTATAGGGCAAAATGTCACTGGACCTTTTTTGTAGACCGCGCTGTTTTATAAATCCTAGTGAAAATTTGTTTTGAGCAACGACCAACCGTTTAGCCGCTATTGAGCCCGAAAGATAAATTTTTAGGCGAAAATTTCAAAATATTTTAACTTAGTCGCATTTTGCGGCCAAACTAATGGATATAGAGTAAAAAATTACTGAAGGTTTTTTGTAGATCACTTCATTTCCTATATCTATCTTTCGATTTATTTTGCCCTCCGACAAATGGTTTCGCCGTTATCGACCTCAAAAACAAACTTTTCACGTAAATATTACAAAAAAATTGTACATAATCACGTTTCTCGGCCAAACCAATGGAGATAGGGCAAAAAGTCACTTGACCTTTTCTGTAGATCGCGCGATTTGCTAATTTGATGGGTCAATCAGATTTGAGCTACGACCAACGGTTCGGCCGCTATCAGGCTCGAAACTTTATTTTGAGCAGAAAAATCTCTGGAATGTCAAACATTCCCGCGTTTTGTCGCTTAACCACACGAGATAGGACAAAAAGTCACTGGACCTTTTTTGTAGTTCACTTCATTCCTGACTAACGATTTTTCGTCAGATCGAAGCTAGCTCTAACGGTTCACCCGCTATCAGGCTTACAAGAAATGCCTGCAGGGGTAAAGAATGCGCGATTTTTTAGGATTTTTTTGAGGGGTTTAAAAGTAAAAAAGTCCGGTTTTCAGACTTTTCCTCCGGGTCATATTGTGAAGGGTACCTGCGTGCCAAATTTCACGTTTCCAGCACTTCTAGAAGTATGTCAGAATTTGTATCTATATATCAGTGAGTCAGTTTCACATGCGGCTGTATAAGTATTTAGACTCGCCTTCGGCTCGCTGGGGGCTACGCCCCCAGGCCCCCATTTGGGTGTTGGCTAAATTCGGGGATAAGCGTAGTTCGGTGATTGGTTAAATTCAGACGTGAAGTTTCCAAATTTTATGTATCCGTTCTCGAGAATCTTACGGGTCGTAATGCTTCGCAAACGCTCAGCCAAAAGATGTGTGGTGTATAATATTAATCAATTGATGTGGTAGAAGAGTTAAGTTATGTGTTCGTGAAATTTGGAGACAAGAAGAATTTGGTTTTAACCAAAGTCAGAGGACGTATGTATACCATAGTTTAATTTTCCGGATTTACCCAAACTTTTGACTTTGAGGGCGTTTTGCGGCTTAACCGTTAGAGATACGACAAAAAGTGACTGAACCTTTCTTGTCGGAAATTTAATTTTGTCTTTTGATTGTGCCCTCAGATTTGATCTACGACCTATGGTTTAGTCGGTACAACGCTTGGAATAAATGTCTGCACTGGTGGGGAAAAGAGCGATTTGGTGATTGGTAAAATTCGGACATGAGGTCATGCCAGGAAATTCCCTGGGGGGGTTTAATGTTACCGGGGGGGTTAACATTTCAGGAGGTTTAATGTACTCAGGAGCTTATCTGGTCATACCAGGAAATCCCGGGGGGGGGTAATGTTACCGGGGGTTAAGACACCAGGGGGTTTAATTTACTCAGGAGGTTATCTGGTCATACTGGGAAATTCCAGAGGGGGGGTTTATTGTTACTGGGTGTTAACACACACGTGGTTCTCTTTTAGAGGTTGTTGTGTGTGTTAAAATAAATACATTCTCTATGTCACTATCTACTATTGGCGTTTAGCTAACGCTCAGCCAATTCCCTGGGGGGGGGGGGGGGGTTGTAATCACTCGGTAACGTAGTAATAATTGTTAAATCCGGAACCAAAATGAATTGAACAAATCATAGTAGCAAAAAAATCTAAAACAACCAAAATGTGCATTTTGTAAAAAAAACACGATAAATATTTTACCATTGAAAGCGATTTACAGGCTTACTAAAGGATATAAGACAAAAGGCTACTGGACCTTTTTTATAGATCTCATAGTTTTCTAGTTACTGAATGATAAAGATTTAAACTCCAATCAACGGATCGGCTGATACCGACTCCAGAAACAAGATTTATACGTATCAATCACAAAATAATTGCATTTAAACGCGTTTTGCGGTCGAACCATTGTAGATAGGTCAAAAAGTCACTGGACCTCTTTTGTAGATCACTTCATTTGCTAAATCAAACCTTTATTTTATTTTGACTTCCGACCAACGGTTTTGCCGCTATCGACACCAAAAACAAAATGTTCACGTGAAAATTACATAAATTTTGCACATAATCACGTATTGCGGTCATACCGATAGAGATAGGGCAAAAAGTCACTGGACCTTTTCTGTAGATCACGTAATTTGCTAATTTAATGGGTCAATCAGATTTGAGCTACGACCTACCGTTCGGCCACTATCGGGCTCGAAACATTATTTTTATCGAAAAAATCTCTGGAATTTCAAATGTTCGAGCGTTTTGTCGCTTAACCATGGAAGATAGAGCAAAAAGTCACTGGACCTTTTTTGTAGTTCACTTCATTCCTGACCATGAATTTTTCGTCAGATCCGAGCTAGCTCCAACGGTTCGCCCGCTATCGGGCTTACAAAAAATGCCTGCAGGGGTGAAGAATGCGCGATTTTTTGGGAATTTTTTTGAGGGGTTGAAAATGAAAAATTCTCACTTTTCGGGATTTTCCTGGTGGTTACACGTGGAAAGCTATCTGTGTACCAAATTTCAAGTCTCTAACTCATCTGGAAGTAGGTTAGAATTAGTATACGTGAGTCAGTCAGTCAGTCAGTTACACATGCGGTTGTATATATATTAGATTTACCTTGAACATTTAATTCTGCTTGGTTGTTATACTCAGAAGTGGTAGTGGTTAGAGGCATGAAGAGCTTACATCCTCTACTTGTGTCTAAGAGTGTACATATGTCAATATATATAATACAACACCTACAAACAATTCATTGTCACATTGCTACAAAGTAATGGCGAAAACAATTACGGAAACCTTTTAAAACTACTTTTAGTTAAGTTAATGCCAGTAGTTATTTATTAAAAGGGCAATTTAGTGTTTTCTTACTATCTATACGGAAGATAAGAAGATTTTCCGTAAAAGTATACCATATTTTACGTTTTTCCTTAAAATTTTTGATATATCGTATATTATTCTGCATAACTGATTCACGAGTTTCATAATATCATAACATACACGGAGTAATAAATTAAGGAGTCGTTACGTCACAGCTAATTGCAACAAAGTTATGTTGTTGCAGTCATATCAGCACGAGTATTAATAATGTTGCTACTAATTTATGGAAACTACTAAAACAATCACAGTTTTGTTAGTTTAGGTTTAGGTTCACAAGGTGATGGTAGAGGGATTTCTCTAAATGGCTATTTTCGATCTCTATGAACTTTCCCAACACGAAGTCTTTAAACAACACGACGTCTGTTTGCATATATTCCACTTTTGCATAATATATTCATCTCAGCTGCTTTTACTCTACAAATATTCAGCCCAATATTAGAACATAAGGTGATATTAAGCGCAAGTAATTTTTCTATCATGAGAGGAATAGTCAGTGATAATTATTGTTAAATTAGAAAAAAGAGTATTGAAGAGTTCTTTGAATATTAAAATTAAAACATGAAATAGTGCAAAGTAGTAAAATAAATGAAATAATATGCAATTTAATACAAATATATGTAGATACACTCACCAATAGTATCAACTGTACATTTCAAATTGAATGTTAAGCGTCAAAATTGTTAGGAGTATACTTATAAACAGAAAAATACCACATAAGAATATATTTTATACGTATATTAGTGGTCACACACAATCAATAAATATTTTGAGTAGTACACAATCAATAAATGATCCCGAAAAACGTAACTTTAGTGTTGTGTTATCGAATGTAATGCAAATCGATTGAAACCAAGAACTTTACAATTATCAAAAGCGAGAATGCTCGAGGTGGATAACAATCCTGAAGAAATTAATAAGTGGAATACAATGAAAACCAATTATCGAATGGACAATTAGAGAGACTAAACCAATTAAAGATACTGTTTTATTAATTAGTGGAGAGTAAATAATGTCTCTGTTTTACTCGAAGCGCAAATTATTGTATGACGATATCTATTCGTTACTCAATAATATATTTCTAGAAAGTACAGTTTGTCCGAAACGTATAGTATTTCATGAACATCCTTCTTATTAGTGGCTTAGAATTTGCTGTTAAATTTTAGCAAATGTCCATCAAACAAAATTTACTTTTTCCATGGACAGATTCACGTTTAATTAAGATTAATATTTAAAATATAAAAATTGACATACAGATTTAAGGTTTTTATTCAGTTATATAAAACAAATGTTCATTTAGTTATTAAGGCACTTAAATTGCCCTTATTTTCTTGTTTTAGAACAAAAGTTCCTTAAGATAATTCCAAATACATAATGCGTCATTGACAATTTTATTTACCTAATTTTTGAACGATTAAAACGTAAATTTTTGTTTAGAGTATTCTATTTTTGTTCTATTTTGTGTTAAAATAATATTAATAGCATTGTTAATCTACGTATTTTACATCTGCCTTAGTATGAAGAGTTCAAGTCGATTCTGTAAGTTAGATCGGGAAACCAAACAGGGTCACATCACTAACCACAATTGTTGATGTAACATTGTAAGGCATAACTCGATCGAAATACTGCTGAGGATGATGGATGAGAACCTTTTGACAAGTAGAGGCTAAAAAATAACTAGCACCACCAAGCCCTGTGCACTTCCTAGAGCACAGAATTTAACAAGAGATGGCCACAATCTCCCAAACATACCCATACTAAATATCCTGCTTTCCTATTTGATTGCAATTAACAAACCGTGTTAATTAGCGAGACCAATCAGATCGATGCAAATTAATTGCTTGCTTCCGTATTTGCACGTCCCTTATCGCAAACTAAATAATTTATCAGATAAACATAAATTTTGATAAGGTTTCTTTTCAAGATAAATTTATAAAATACAAACAAAATAGCTCCTTACAAAACATACATAAATTGACTTCAAATACAATTATTTAAAAAGATAATATAGGAATACAATTTATAACGAAATATTATGTATTGTTGCCGACTTTAGTTGATTGGTGAAACTAATGTTATTGAGAAATGGCTGGTAGCATAGCAACCAGGGATAACATTAAGTAGTAATACTAAATACATAATCTAAAATATTACGAATAGACAAATTCCTATGCAAAATCTACTTAAAACGTTTCCCACCTTTTTATTTCTGTAATATATTTTAACCCTCAAGTAATGGGATCTTTCATTATTTTTCTGCTCGTGATTGTTAAATACTGAGAGGGAGTGAGAGGAGGGAAGAGAGTAAGGGGAGGGGGTGAGTTGAGAAGGGAGAGAGAGATAGATTTGTTTATTTTTTACTACCTTTACGTGCAAATCATTATAAATAAATATGTCTTATCTTCTTGTCATTTTGAAGGAAATGAGTAATTTTTCAATTATGTGTAAGCGTATAAAAACCTAATAATTTGTTATTATCCAAATTCTCGTTCTTCTCGAAAAGAATTATACCTGAATAGATCTGGGATGAATAATAAGGTTATTGTAACTAAATGAAACTCTGAAGGATGGCAATTTCCCTTCAATATCTCAGCTTAAATCTACCTTTTTCTGTTTGAATTGTCACTGAGTTGTACCCCCGAGTTAATGGTACAATCTCCACAAATGGTTATATTTGATTGATAATTAATACGTTTTATAAACATTTATTCTCAAGATGGAAATTTACATAGTAAAGAGATTAAAATAGAGATGGAATTTAAATTTTATAGATTATTAAATTGATATTTAACGAGAAACTAAATGGTCTTCAATAATTAAATCAAGCCCTTAATAGCGTGGATTTTTCTTTGTAAGATTTATATTGTATTGGTCCATTATAGCACACCTGGAAAAAATTAATACAGTAATTGTATACACGAATAGGGAAATGGGAATCGAATACGTTAGGGGTGGAAAGGGAATTTGGAAACTCACTCAAAACAAAAACTCACTGCATTTTGGACGATACCTAGATAAGAAATAACAACGTAATTAAAAAAGTATGACACAAAAGTCAGAGATATAATCGAAGAAATCTAATTTAAAGATCCAGAAGTCAGTGTAGACGACTCAAAATCAGTCATTGTATTACAAACTCTGGCCGTCCAAGCAATCGACATTGAAGGAGATAACCAAATCCCAATGTTTCCATGCTTGTACTAAACTTGGTTACCGGAAAAGCAATTACGCATAATTTTGCAGGGTTTTTGTTATTTCTGACGATAAACCAACAGTTGTTAATTGCGTTATAATTTGAGTTCAATTAAAAAGTGATAGTAATTAAATGAAAATTTGAAGGATGGCAATTTTCCTTCATTAACACAGTTTAACCTACCTCTTTCAATTTGAATGTTTATAATAAAAACGTGTATTTATATTTAATTAGCGTATTGACTCTGTTCTTATCTTTCGTTCATTATATATCTATCGTAATAAGTAAACACACCTTTAATTCTTATAAATAATAATTAAGCGCAAAACTTGTTGCTTAGCGCTAATCTTGAGAATGGCTATACCAATCAATTCCGCTAATTTTTTAATATAAATATTCGCTGGAATTCGAAAAAGTGTATATAAACAGAAATATCAGCAAAGTTACTCCAAATATTTTGCAATTTACAACATTTTAATTACTTACGTTTTATATTCTAAATTTAAATTACCCTAAACAGATGTTATCACTTTTTGCAAAAATGTAACAAATTAGATTATATATCGTTTTGAATTTAAATGTTATAAAATATTGTTTACAGTGCTTAATCAGTAATGTAACTCAGTAGCAGAAAAAGTTAATACCTAAATGTTTCTCTGCGTCATGGACGAATTAAAATTTCTGATGCATTTTACACACTAACACTGTTATACAACCAATCTTAAGGAACAAAGCTTAAGATTGGTAAGCTTTCACATAATATACTCCAAACTGGTGGGCTTCCTTGACATTGTGATATGGCATTTAAACAGTGCCTTATAAAAAACAGGATTAAAACTGTTATGCCTCAACGATCTATTCTTTTCCAGAGTAAAGTCCGAAAAACAAGTCTTTTATAACGCAAGACCTTAAAATCTATTATTTTGGACCGATGCAAACACTTGATAATTATTTCCCCCTCATACCGGAAGTAGGTAGGATTTCCTCCTTGGACTTAATAGGCTTCTTAGTCCTACGTATGTATGTATGTGTATTTTCTTCATCGGGACCAAGACAAAGTCAACTATGGACCTGGAAATATTTTAGACCGAAATTATATTACAAGAGCCAGAAGTAAACGCATATTGAAACGAACTAGGTTTTCGAGCCCGTGTATTTCTATTTATTTGGTCGGAATAACAAGGCAGATTCAGCTGTAACATTGAAAAATTATTAATTTGAACTATAATGCTCCTACACGTACAAAACACGATATAAGATTTAATTTCAACTGTGATACTCTTAAAAAAGTACACTTAAATAAAAACACAAAAATCTACCTGGTATGCCTGCCTATTTTAAAAAATATCATAGCACTCTATCATAAGGTATTTTATTAAGTATCCAAGTATAGGAACGTTGATTATAAAAATTGCTCCCGAAGCAACGGTGAAGCGTCATTTAAAAATGTTAATTAATCCTTAATTAATTATAACCTTAGTAAAGAATACCAGGTGATGGAATAGAACAATGAAATTCAATTGGCTTTGTTAAGATTCGATCCGAAACTGTTTACACGTCGTACTCTCATGGTAGTTAGAAATAAATATAAATTCTATATAACTTTGTATTCTATGAATAAAACTCCCAAAACAAACTAACAGTATTTAGTTGGGTAAATCTTTATAAAGTACCAAAATAAAGATATAAACTAAATTTAAAACCGAGCAACCAAAGTTTTTTACGCCGTGATGTATATTACACGCCCTCAGGCTTAGATGAGTTAGGATCGACAGTAATTTTGCTCGGGAATTCCTTTACAGTCAATGGGAATCCCAGTCAGATGTCAAGATATTCAATTAATTACAAAACCTTATCAGCTTATCTTTCAAAGTGACATTTGAGGAAATATTCTGACGCACAAAAAGTTGAAGGCAAGGCGATAAAATTAATAGCATTAACGTCTTTGGACTTAAACCCATTTCTTGAGTTAATGAGGCACAAGATGTAATTTGGTAGGAGAGATTTTACAATCGGAGTTAATGATGAACTTCCATCTTTTACTAATGAATAGGTCTTTTTACACTCAAATAAGTTCAAAGATAAATTGTAAACGTTTAATAAGCTCTCATTTATCTTGTTTCTTAAGAGGGGTATAATTTTAAATTTATATAAACTCTATAAAATATTTATCCTGGAAACAAAAAAATAATAACTTTTATTAGTTAGTAATTTAGTAAGATACTGTCGTTTTCGTTTAAAATACAAACAACACTACTAAATCGTCTTAGACATAGAAACTCCTAAAAGACAAAGTTATAAAAGTAGACTAGAATAAAAAACTTTCACATTTAGTTTTTCATTTTAAACTGTAAGAAAATAAAGAGTCCCGTGAGAAAATTATAAGTTGAGTCCCATATTAAAAATTGGCAGTCAAGTTTTAAAATTTTAAATTAATATTTTTAACTATCCCTGAAAGGTAGCTGAAGTTCTCAATTTAAACATTTTGCAGATTTAGTCGTTTATGATTAACCAATGGTGGTACAGTTAAAATAGCACTCTGTGTATTGCAGCTTAGAACGTCATTCCGTTCGAATATAGCTGTCGTTATAATTTTCATCACAACATCTATGGACATAGGGAAATAATACATATAATATTAACTAAACATTTTGGTATAAATAATTTTTATATATTTTATATACGGTACGGGATATTAATACGGTGTTATACGGTACATCTAATCCCATAAGTAATAAATTAATACTTTAGTTATCATAAAATCTATATAATCTTTCCAATTTAGCAAAAATTACTTCTTACAAAAAAATTTATTTTTTTTAACTCATGTCGATCATTAAATTAACGTATATCCATAATTGATTCATCTCTTGTATTCAAATATAATTTAAATTTTTATACAAACTATTGTAAATACACGTGTACTATATTTTTAGTATTCTACATCACACTCAATTTATTGGTGGAGATCTATACAGACTTATATCATATTATTGTATATTCCAAAAAAGGACAAAAAGTTTATGAGAAATATAGTTCGTAACATATACTTGTACATTTATTACTGAAACATGCGGGTAGTTGTATTGTAACAAAGCCTTTTGTGTTCGGAATGGCAGTTCTGTGCAGATTTTCCCTGTCTCCTTCAAACATTCACATTGCATTTTGTCTGTGATCTTTCCTCATGCTTGGATTTGAAGGAGTATCTTCCTACCCACGCACTTAGAACATAGCGATTTAAATCAGCTATTTCCCTGTCTCCTTCACAAATTCACATAGCAATTTCTCATCTTCTTTATCTCAAAGGTGTTATACCTTTCGTATCTATAACGATGGTAAACGTCCGAAATTCTGTTATCCTGTCATTTAAAGGGTTTTGTTTTTTGTCTGTTACCTAAACATGTAAAATCTTGCAATGAAACAATAGGTATTACTACTAGTAGTAATAACACGGGTCCAGTTCCCTGTCTTCCATTAGATTTCTACGCCATGGTCAAAGCGAATCATAGTGTACACGAACTACGCAATTCTTACATTACATAAATGTATAAAAACTAATAAAATATTAAATTTGTTTTATTCAAAACATTCTACCTTTTTCATTTCATTGTTATAGAGCTTGTTATATGTTATAGACAGTAATATGCCCATAACCATTAAGCAGTTTCGGAGGCGTTACGGCCATAACCATAACAGTACCCAAGCATCGACCCTGAGGGAGGCCGAGCTGCTCTTATGTTAGCCATTACTGTTGTTGCTATCCGGAACAAAAGATCATAGAAATTCCAAGAGCTAATTTCTCTCTATCAGTTTAGATTGATATGGAACTATATTTTTGGTTTTACTGGAAATTATGAAATATGTTATAAGATATACGGTTCTCAGTTTTGGGTCGTAATGTTTTCAGAATAAAGAATATACGTTATTCAACTTATAAATTCACTAAAATACAAAGAGTTATTCAATAATTTTGATCAGACAGATAGCACCATCGACGGGCCTAAACATTGATTAAACACAGAAATTTAATTGAACATTAATACATAATGCGCAATAGCGTACTTCCAGTTATAAGAATAGAAACTGTATTTAAAAGGAAGTGGTTCTTGGTACATTTAGAACGGTTATACTTAAGTAATAAATATTATTAAATGCCGATAATGGCGTCCTACATACTCTTTTGCATACAGTAGAAGCTTTGTAGAACCTTAATCTGGAAGTGATAGCGAATTAAAGAGGACTTCCAGCATATAATGAAACAAGGACCTCATTGTACTCGTAGATCTGCTGAACGGTAATCGTGGAGGTGATTCTGGTGTAAAGAGAACCTCTACCATATGGTGAAAAAAGGACCTCACTGTATGAATCAATGGGGAGGGGGTAGTTAAAGGATGTGAAGAGATGCAGCTGGTGCAGAAAGCCTCAGTAGTGCGTAAAAACAGAATAAAAATTCTCTTCCGCATTATAAATTAAATAATTCCTCCATGGATCCTTTATTATAAATTTTAAGACAAAATTAAGAAAATAAGAAATTAAGAAGTATGTCTGCACTTCACATAACGTACACAAATGGAGTTGAACTCAATATTCGTATTGCTACACTGTCTAGCCAGAAAATAACATGTAGCAGGGTCTCGAAATTAATTGTAACAGTTGCAGTAAAGAGCTATTCTGACCTTTTCATGGAGAAATCTGTACGTTCCATAAACATATTTTTCAAATCTTGATTTCTTCACCTAAAATTACTGTAAATATTTAAGACAATTTGCAATTTAGAATTAAACTATTTAATGTGACACAACAAAAACAATCAAAAACCATGTTGTTTTGATTGGGGTATATACAAATTTGAACTACGTATATTTTAAATAACAACGTAAGGTATTTTTCTTGCACCTGTACAATTTAGGGTTTCTTTAACGCCCCTTGGCCCATTAGCTCATATAGGCTATGTGATCGTTGTGGTCGTTCCAGGGTCGATTAAATGGAATTCGGTTTTAGCAATCATGAAAATATTCAGAACCGTGTATTGGCCCAGATTATAAAGCAGACTATCAGCACAAGTCTCAGTAAACAACGTTGGTCATCATAAGCACATTATTTCGATCATAATAAATCCCGGACAGTTTGGTGAGCGCAGCATCTCAAAGTGAGAAGTGACTGCAACCGTAACGAACCCGTCTCGTTACGCTTGCACATTAGGAAGCGGCAATGGGTCTAGTATGTAGAGAAGTGTCTGCTCAGGCATTGGCCAGTAAACACCGGAAGACGGTAGTGTTAACATCGCGAAACATTCGGTTTCTAGCGTCACTGGGGTTCAAATATGGTGCTACTGGCAATAGAGTCGGCCGCAGAGTATGAGGAAGTTGTTACAGGTTGGGAGTTTCACTCTCATAAGCCTTACGCCTCGTCAACTCTGAAGAACAACGACGAAATCAGAATTCCGATAAGTCAACAGGATATAATTACGGCACCGTTCGAAAGCAGTATACACATCACTGGTAAAGTGAGTGCTAAGAAAGCTGACGGGAGTGAGGCCAGTATCTCACTAATAAACAATGCCATCGCATTTTTATTCGACGATGTAAGGTACGAGATAGGCGGTATAGAGGTTGACAGGACGAAAAATGTAGGTATAACGAGTACTATAAAAGGACAACTCTCCATTAGGAATGAAGAACAAAAGTGTCTCGTAAACGCGTGCTGGCTCGGTCCCAATAAGACCGGTGAGGCCGGTGAATTTACGTATTCGGTGCCTCTGAAACTTTTGATGGGTTTTGCCGAGGATTACAAGAGAATTGTTGCGAATGTTAAGCAAGAGCTTGTTCTCTTGAGGTCAGCTACGGATGTCAACGCTGTTATCTCACCGGACGCGTCAAACCTCGACTTTCAGATTACATCGCTCGAGTGGCGTGTACCACATGTTACAGTGTCAGATAGTTACAAATTAAAATTATTGCGCGTGATTGAGAAAGACACTTTGATTTACCTACCGTTTCGGTCCTGGGAACTTCACGAATATCCTTCACTACCGCAAACAACTCGACAGAGCTGGACAATAAAAAACGAGTTCGCAAATTGAAAAGCCTCGGTACGTGGTGCTGGCCTTTCAGACCGGTAGAAAGAACGACCTAAGAAAGGACGCCTCTACTTTTGACCGTTGTGCCCTTACGAATGTTAAACTTTATCTGAATTCACAGTACTACCCTTACGACAATGTCCACGGCAATCTCTGTATATTTTACGACATGTACACACGATTCCAAAGTTCGTACTATCAAAAACCAGGGTCTCCGCTGGTTGACTTTAAAACATTCACGTCTCATGTGCCTCTGTATGTGATTGATTGTTCCAAGCAGAACGATTCGATCAAGTCGGGACCTGTAGATGTTAGGTTGGAATTTGAAGCTAAGGAGAATTTCCCACCAAACACAGCTGCATACTGTCTCCTACTGCATGACTCCCACATGGCGTACACAGTGCTCACCGGTTCGGTACAACGTATAATGTAGGAGCGGTGGTGGTGGTGGGGGAACTCTTATAAATAGCTGAATTTTGCACGTGTGTCTCATTCTGTGTCATGGAGGAGCTAAACAGTTTTCTAAACGAGCCTGACTCGCTCGATGCGATCCAATACCTAAGATTAAAGACCGAACTACTCTGCAAGGTCGAGGGTATGCGAAGACTCTTTGCTCATTTTAGACCTACAGTTAGAGTACCCAGTGACCCTTATAATTACGACCATTTCAAGGAATGCGTGTGGGCACGACCCGAGGCTACGTCAGGTCCTGACACTTGTCAGTGCTACTATATGGATTCATACATTGGGGGTTCGATTACGATTTTGGATCAGTTAGTTGGTATGTACGACCCGTTTCTTTCGAGATTACAGGCTCTACTTGAACCCTTCCGTGATAACGCAACACAGGGGCTGTATTGTTAGGGTGGGGGTAATTGTATAAATTGAGGGTTCCTGATGCTAGACTTCATTAGCTCAATCATGTCTGACCGGGAGTGGCCTAAACAGTATACCGTAACTATTCGACTGCTTAAAGATAACGAAACTGTTAGCACTAATAAGTTAGATGTAGAAGAGGGTGAGTCTGATTACGGAGATGATTACCATGTAAGCAAACTCCCAGAGTTTGATGCATTTAGGATCACATTTGAGAGATATGAACCTGTTAGCGAAGGATACAACGAGACTGTTCTTGAGGATTTTGCTAATGTAATATTCAAGAAAGAGGGTTGCTCTGTTGGCCAACTACTCATTAATGTGAAAGAGTGGAATCTGTTCCACTCTAAAATATTTTACGTCAAGGATTTTCCCGCCTTTGACGGTTTCGTGTTGGCGTATCTACAACACACTATTGATGATGGTTTGGAGTATTGCATGTATTGTAGCGATTACACATACGAGGTCGTTACAATTAGAAAATTTAAATCTAACCGTATTTCCTAGCCCTCTTATTGGTCAAAATAAGCACGTCGCTGATTGGTCTAAATTGGGTATATAAGGGAGTAGTGTGAGGGGCTACGGTCAGACGGGACCTGGACTTCATTGGGTGCTGGAATTCATTAGCTCTCATCCACTCGGTGACATTCAAAATGGGCGTCGAAGCGTTTGTAACTGTTTACTTTTACAAAAACGGGAAATTATTAAAAAAGGCCACATTAATTGCTACAAGTTTTCTTCCAATGCCGATATATACGATGTGAAGGACTACGACCAAATTAGGGTTAGGTTTTCCTCAGAATACGATTCAGACTTTGACTCTGACGAAGAGGAGGAGGAAGAGGGGATAGACGCGGAAACGGAATCCTTACTTCGTTAATTTGCTGCTTTCCATTGGTCGAAATAAGCACGTCGCTGATTGGTCTAAATTGGGTGGTATATAAGGGGGTAGTGTGAGGGGCTACGGTCAGACGGGACCATGCAGGCTTCAGTGATGGACGTGGAACCTGCGAAGGTTCCCAGGCGTAAGGAACGCATAAATTCGTTAACGGGTATTTTCCTAAAGTCGGTTTACTTTTTAGGTAGCGATCTATCAAAGTGTGTAATTGTGGGGTTGTTTAAAGACAGAGGCGATTCTCTCGGGGTGCTATTCCATGGTAAGAAGGGGAGTGTTTACTGGTCGCACGATGTATTTAATCAGTTTGCTCCGAATTTCAACTGTATCACTCAGGCTTTGGAGACCTCGCAGAGGTTGAATATCAAGGTGGACAGTGGGGAGGATGGTCAGGGTCTCGAACGTCTTTGGTCAAATGCATGCGTATCTCTATGACGGTGAACGTTCTTTAACGCTTAACAAGACCGAGTGGGTTCAGTTCGTTAACAACCTCCCGTCGGTCTACATCGCACTGCGGGATCTCTTTTTCCATCGAGGTGTCAGCTAAGACTGTTGTTCGGTGTCTGCTGGCTGGCGAGAAGGAGGAGGAGGACGTGGAGTATAACGACATCCCTAGTCCCGTACTTTGCAGACTGGTCCAGGAAGTTGAACTTTTTAAACGCTGGCCAAATGGAAGCGATAGTGGAGTTTCATGCATTCAAGGATAATGAGAACCGGTTTATTGTGAAGGAGTTTGTTTGTGGTCAGTCATCTGTTTCGCTCACACATAGTGTTCAAACCCCCGTACAGCGTAACCGAATTAGATTCAAAAGCGGCTAGAACCGCCCGTTGGTTGGTGCGTCACTCTCATCATATTAATTGGAATGACGGAGGGATCCCTTTTGACGAAGATATCGTCCGCGCTCTCTGTAAACCCTTCGCTACTGTATATACTACGGGGTTAGAAAAAGTTAGATTTTTGTCTCGTTTTCACGATAACGTAGTTGATAGGAATATTGTAGATAGTAAGGAGGCTATTGTTTCCGATGCTCACTGTATTTTACCTCAACATAATAGTGACTGTACATATGCTTGTGCTTTAAAAAAGGCTCTAGGGCGGGGTGAGTGAGTGGCAAGCCCCTAAGGCTGGCGTAAAACCTGTAAGTCCTGGGGTTTTCAACTGCTCTTACGGCAGGCCTAAACTCCGTAAGTTCGGGGGCGGTTGTGTGTGTGTGTGTGTGTTTGGATACCTCTATGGCAGGCCTAACCTCCGTAAGTCCAGGGGTACGAGCCTCGCTCTAGTTGCTAAAAAAGAGATGTAAAAAAATATACTAAAAAACAAAATGTTTCTTTGCGAGTGTTTTACGGGTTGCATTGAAAGGCTTCTCCGAGTAAAGCGGCTTGTTACACTAGCAAGGATTACAAAAAAAAATACAAAAGTTGTAAAATAAAAAAAATATGTTGGGAGGTAGCAAGTTTGTTATGGAGTGGCTACCACCGTAAAGAGCGATGGTTGGGGCTCTTTACACACACGTGGATAAACCTACTGGGGAAGGAGCCACGTAAAATATCTCCTAACGCGCCGGGACCCTACCCCTTGGGTGGTGTGGAAACTTGGGTCACGTTGCAACAAGGACAAACGCACGTGTGGTGGGGGGTACGCTGCGCTTGCATATAAGCGACTGCTGGGAATGTATCCAGCATTGTGCAATCATGTACAGTTGCAGGCACCTTGTGTTGGCGTTATCCGTGGGAGTTATGACTGTGTCTACGGCCGTGATAGCGATTCTCTGCCGAGCACGCCTGCCTCCCGGAGTCGGCTACACTCCCTTGCTGCTACTGGTGGGCCTTCTTGTCGTTTGCAGCACCCCTCGTTGCTGGTGACGACGACGAACCGCCTCCACGGAAAGCCCCTCGATTGGTGGTAATGTTATTATTACTATTATAGAATTAATAATTATATTCCGTTTTTCCGATTGGGTACAATTTGTTTTTTTTTGAAGGGCAACGACGATGGCCCCCGGCCCGATCCCCACCCCGAGGTCCAGGACTCCCCATTGTCGCCTGACCCTAATGACAGTGTAGAGGTACGTGTGCGCTTGTGTTGGTTTTGTGTTTGTATGCGTGTTTGTTTGCGTTACGGGCTGAATTGTTTTTTCTTTCCAGGAGTATGACTCGGATGCCACCGTGGAGAACCTGATACCCGGTGTAAGTACAATTGGCTTCCTTGTTTTGTCTGTCTCGTGTTTTTTGCTATTTTCCTACGGTTTGTTTTTTTTTGCAGTCTCCTGACCCGTGGGCTTTTGGACCGAGGCCGAGGCAGAGGCCTCTCAATGACACAGCGGTTGAGGACCTTCTGCTGGGACCCTGGGAAGTGTTGGAGGCTGCCATCACGGGTATACCTCTACCACCGTCTCCATCACCGCCCCGGGCCGCAGCCCCGCAGGCTCCCTCTCCAGATGATGCCGCTTCCTCAGCCGCGGCGACTCCCGAGGATAAGTATCGCCCCGGCCCAGCCCCCCCCGACATCCCGGTCCTCTGGTGGGTCCAATGTAGCGACCGTCGCCCCGGCCCCCTCGACGTCCCGGTCCTCTGCTGGGCCCAATGTCGACTCGACCCAACCCTCTACCTCAACGGGTCGAACCGGCGCTTGTAGAAGGGTAAGTGTCCACCGATAGTAGTGGTAGTAGTAGTTGTAAGTAGTATTAGTAGTAGTGGTGATACCTTACTTGCTTTTCAGCCTCCTACAGCTGCATCAGGAGTAGATGTGGCACGGCAGAGGTTACGGGAACTGGTGCTGGACCATTTCCTTCAAGTATTTGTTTCGCCGGCGCACGCTCCCGTGGCGTGCACTGTGGGGGCGTTGGTTGCGATGTCCACCCTGAGGGCCGAGCTCAGGGATATGCTCTGGCTCGTCGACCATCTTCTCGACGAGACGCCCCGTGACCAGAGCCTCGTGATAGCGTACGCGCTTTGGAGGGAAGTGCGCTCGTCGTTGGAGGGTCTGCTCATCGGCATCGGCGAGAGCATGGAGTCGGCGGCCTCGAGGGATCCCTACGACATCGACCCTGAGGAACCGGAACCGTCGCCCCCGGCTAGGCACGTTCGCTGCTGTGTCTGTATGGACAGATTGCCGACGGTAGGGTTGAGGCCTTGTGGACACACTCTGTGCCCACAATGTGCCCATAGGCTCTTACGTTGTCCCAATCTGTCGGGTGATCATCCACGGGAGGATGCCATTGTTTCTTTCTTAAAATTTTAAAAATAAACAAGTTTTTTTCTATGTAAGTATTTGATTTTTCAAAGTTCCCGCCACTTTTTTTTGGTTCCCGCCGTTTTTTTGAAGTTAGGGATTTTTTCCCGCGCGTGAGGGATTTTTCCCGCATTTTTCCCGCATTTGAGGGATTTTTCCCGTGGGGGCGGGGCTTAGCCGCCATCTTGGATCACGTGACCTGCTCTCGACCAATCAGAACGCGGGGCTATCCTCCGGCTTACTCTACTGTCATATTCTTTTTAAATGGCATAATAAACACTTCTGAAAAAGATTATATACTCCATTGGAAGATATTTCCGTTTCCTGAACAAGGACTACTTCTTCAAGTGTTATAATGTCATTTAAAACAAACCATCTGCCGGTCCTGCTGCTCTATGGTATCAGAATGAATCATGGCATCCATCAGTTCTTCATTAATAGAATATTTTTTCTCTCTTCTTCATTACCGTATAATAACAAGCTGTTGATGCAATTTCAACAACGATAACTGCACCAATGCCATCGTCTCGTGGGGCTAAAGCCAATCATTTGCATTTTCCAAGTTAACAATTTTAATCATCTAGTAGTCCAAACACTGAGACTAAAGTAGCAGAAACGAACAATAAACGACACAACATTTGTGTACTTCTGACACACGTTCTAACGATAAATAAACAACATAATCCAAACATCGAGACAATAGTAACAGAAACAAGCAAAAAGGACACAACGTTGATGTATTCATGTAGTGTTGACATATGTTCTGACGATAAAAAAAAAACACGAACCAAACTCAAATACAAAAGTAGAAGAAACGACAAATAACGAGACGAGATGTACTGATGATACACGTTCTGACTATAAAATAAACAACATGAACTAAACTCCAAGACAATGGTTGCAGAAACGAATAAAAACTTTGATGTACTGCTGATACATGTTCTCCTATGACTGTCGTAATGTTTGTTTGTGGCATGTCCATATTGTTTTATGTTGTATATGTGCATGTGTTTAGTTTTTTTTCTAACTTTTAAAATCAACATAGAGCACTTTTAACTCTTTTTTTACACCTTGTGATGTAATTTACGTTAAAAAATAAGCTACGTTCTGACAAGATATAGTACCATATTTTAGTGCATTATAAAGTTCCGAGGATACAGAACATTAATTTTAACAACATAGTTTTTATTTCCCTTTTAAATTTGAGATAAGAGTCACTAAATACGTGTAAAAACACTGATCTAACAAATGCGAGTAGGTCTTGTATTTTTATGTTGTTATATAACTATGGAGTGTAATTCACTATTTAATAAAAAAATAGGAAAATTTCTAGGTGTTATCTAAATTACTAAACTGTGTTTTGTCTATTCTATGATGGTACTGTGACATTTTAAACACACCCTGTTTGATTCAGGATACATTCTGTATTAACCATTAGAAGACAAGAATAAAGGTAAAGGTGTATAAACATCATTAACAATTTTAAAGACGGACAAACTTTTCTGGGGTCAGCCTCTCTTCAGAACATTATATCCTGTTACTTGTTCTACAACTTATCAATTTAATTCGCTATTCATTGTTTTCCTCTATTACTATTAAAATGATATGTTGTTTCCAAAAACCATTACAAAAATTTGAAAAATGTTAATAAATAATGGTGTAAACTACCTTTGGAGGACAATAAATTTATAAACTTGGCCCTGCTCAGGTTAAATGCAATATTGACTCCTATACACGCTTAGGAGTCAGTTAGGCTAATTTTATCATTGTTTCCCACTAATAATCTCAAAAAAAGCTAAATAAGTGAACAGCAACAATTTTTCATTTGTTTGCAGATTACAAATAACATTTGAACTGCAGGGGTAGGAAATCATAGGCGTGTAATTTCGACCCGATCCCACTGCGCAAACATTACTCAATGACGTATCTGGTGGCAGTGATTGAGTTTCCTTGTGGTGTATCATATTTAAATTGCATATACAAAGAATTCTGGATGGCGTGCATTCAAACTGCTAATCGAGCATCTTAATGATGATAATAATAATAACTTCTTTATTTCCATATACAATTACAATATTCTGTGGCATGCGCTATATCGATTGGTATATATAAGACTATAATTAAAACTTACAAAATTATAAATTGGACAAATAAATACCCTTAAAAATATAAAAACTCAGTTGCATTATCCGCAAACTCGCCAACAGAGTAGTAGCTCCTTTAACCAATTCAGCTTCCTCTTAAACAGTTTGCTATTTCCAACGCGCAAGTCTAGTCAGCTTGTGGAACAGATTAGTTCCGACCTCAGATAACAGAGCTTCGTAAGCCAAAATAAAAATTACACAATTGATGTGTTGTTTGAGTGGCAAAACACGAAAATACTTTTAACCTATCTCTTCTCGAACGGTTAATTTCGTTAACAGAACGGTTTTATATTCCTTCAAAAAAATCCTGCCTCTGGAGATTTTAATCAAAACTTCTTTGAGATGTATTCATTTTCCACATTACGAGTTTCCCAGCTTACTTGCTTTTATTACACCACCAGTCTTACAAACACGTTTTCAATTTGAGTTTAAAAAAACGAGACAACATCACTTTACATACAACGACTTACCATATTACACATTCCCACACAGTGATACAAACATTATAATTTTTATAAAACCGATTAATTAATCCACTATAAAAGTAAACCTTTATTAGTTGTCGCACTGCTTTCAGGTTCAGTTTTACGAACAATGCAGAGTTATAATTTAGGCCCACATACAAGTTCCGCAACTCAATTAGCTCCATGCAGAACAGCTCTTACCATTTCTCTTCTCCGTCTCCACCATGCGTACCTAATTATGTCTCTTCCACGACTCCAAATGTATTGCTTCACAAGATTTACAACTCGTATTATGTAAATAAGTTACAGAACAGTCTGTCTTTTATGAAGAATTTAAATTTTTTTTAAACCTGTGCTAACTGCAATGTATGTTTTTACACAAGTATATGAGGCCGAACTACAGTGAATATTTGTTATTTAAAACTAAATTTCAATAAAGTAAGCATATTAAAAAAACCTTTATACGTAATTTTTATATCCAAATATCAATATTCTCCATCAAATAAAGTGTCAATAAGTTATAAACTCCTGTAATAAAATTATTTAATAATTTAAGGACTCGCAACCACGGTTAAATAATTCATAAGACATTTAAAATAATATTTCAACGACTTTCTCTGTGAAAGAACTTAAGACCCCTCTTCTGCACTTAAAACTGTAAGCCCTTCTTCGAGCCTTTGGCAGACTGGATTTCATCATGGGAATGCTTAGAAGATCAGGGCCCACCTATTGACATAGAAGGTGCACAAGGCACTGACTATCTCCAAACCAGTTCTGTTCCACCTTCAACCAATCTAACAGGTGAGCGGAATATTCATCACAGATGTGTTCGGGAGGTTAGAGCCACCTCTTACTATAGCCACCACGGGAAGGTGCACAAGGCACTGACTATCTTCAGACCAGTTCTGTTCCACCCTCTTCCAATAACTCAAGGGTGCAGAATACACATCATAGATGTGTTCGGGAGGTTAGAGCCACCTCTTACTATAGCCACCACGGGAAGGTGCACAAGGCACTGACTATCTTCAGACCAGTTCTGTTCCACCCTCTTACAATAACTCAAGGGTGCAGAATACACATCATAGGATGTGTTCGGGAGGTTAGAGCCACCTCTTACTATAGCCACCACGGGAAGGTGCACAAGGCACTGACTATCTTCAGACCAGTTCTGTTCCACCCTATTCCAATAACTCAAGGGTGCAAATATTTATCATAGATGTGTTCGGGAGGTTAGAGCCACCTCTTACTATAGCAACCACTAGAAGGTGCACAAGGAAAAGACTATCATGAGACCAGTGTTGTCCCACCCTCTACAAATCAAACAGGTTAGCAGAATATTCATCATGGATGTGTTCGAGAGGTTAGAGCCAACTCTTGCTATAGCCACTAGGAGAAAGTGCACAAGGCACTGACTATCTTGAGACCAGTTCTATTCCACCTTCTACCAATCACACAGGGGAGCAGAATACAAAATTTAAGTTTTACGATGCTATCAATCTAGAAGGAGGAGTACAGAGTTTCCGCCTCAGTCGATAAACCCATGGTTTGTGGCTTACTGCTCGAGAAACACGTGTGCCTAAATACAATTAAAAGCCTATATAAGGCGTGTTAAAGTTTATAGGAAAACATTTTGTTAATAAACTGTAATTAAAGAAACTTTTTGTAATAAATTTATACGGGGCATACATTATACTTCTTCCACTTCAATTTGTCTGGCATATTCTTTTCACTTATTTGAGTGAATATCAGTAGTTTTTCGAACGTATTTAGAATTTTCTTCAACTTTATCAATGCGAGTTATGTATTTTATAGAACAATCCTAAATCCTAATATTATTAATAATGTAGAGTAAATTTAAATCAATTTACGAAGTATTATATTTTATTTAATACATGTGGACAAAATTACAGATGAGGGAGAAGCTTATCTGCAACGTATTTTAATTATTTCGCTCATGCCTATAGTCAATATACATATTTAAACGTAATTTTGCTTTAAAAAACTTAAATTTCCGGATTTTTAATGTTAGTTGTAAGCCCGGATATAAAGAATGGGGATCAACTTTGTCTAGTAGAATCTGTTGTAGTTATGTATACTCTAAATTTGAATAATTAATTTGAGCAGTAAATAAAAAGTGACGAGAGATCTGTATCTATGAAGACCCAATTCTTTTGTTTTGTCTGAGTTCCTACAATGAATTGTGATTGAAAGAGAAATACGTGCTGAGAATTATATTTCTAGTGCCACAGTTATAGTTGCATATCAGTATGAATGGATGTTGACATGCCGTTAATTATGTGATCTAAATAGAATAATTATAAGCTACTGTGATCAAAAGTGACGAAGCTTTTGTACCTTGTTCAGCCTAATACCCCATTCACAAAGCGTATCTCTAGAACCTGTAAATTAATTGCTCTGACGTCAAATGAAAACATAGTCGTTGTTTATCACGTATTTGTTATATAAATTCAAAAGAATACATTACATACATCCATAATTCATAACATCCATCTACATTGTAACTAATTAATTAACCAGTCATAATTGATGCTTAAATTAAATTACTTATGTTACAGGTATGGTAATTAATTTCAAAAATCAAGAGCTTGTTTAAAAGTTTCTTTTTTACCATGGGATATTTCTGTAAATTTTCCATTGTTCAGATATAGAATTAATCAATAATATACGTTTCCTTTAACAAGTTCAAATGAAATAGAAGAACGATTCCTTAGTCAGTAAATCAGAATAAATATTTATGTCAATCACTTATGTTTTCAGTTTTATCTCAGAAAATTAAAAGAGTAGGAAATAATACAAAATTCTTTGGGCAAAGTCTCGCAAAACCAATACCAAAAAAATTGCACACATAAAAAATATGTTTCAGTATAAATTTAAGTTATAACACGGAATACACAGGTGTTGCAAAATATCATAAAACGTGTTTGTATGAGAAAGAAAAAACTAGAAAGAGTAAAACCTGAAAATTGGGCAAGACCTATTGTGATCTATATTCTGTAAT